>NC_142087.1:66692263-66992263 GCF_054644295.1 Miniopterus natalensis | reverse complement strand
TTAAGCTAGTTGGTTAACATATTAATTTCTGACTGGTACTAAGGTTGATTTCAATAGAGGTGTCACCAAGACTAATTATTCCTGCTAACTCTTAAAATGTCAATTACTTCAAAACACATCCTTCTTATACAACATGTAACAACCCAAACTAGCTTTTTTTTTTTTTTTTGTCTTTTTTCTGATCACAATTCTGAACATACTTCACACTATAGCTGGGATATTTAAAGTTTGGTTTTAATTGCCATCTATTCATTTCCTTCTTTACAATGAACTTGAAATATCTCAGATGCACTGAGGACGTCTTTCTTAAGATCCCTTTGTCATGGGTGTCACGATGTCTGAATTTTAAATCACTAGAGATGTTCAGCCAAAGAAGAGACATGGGGGATTGTGCTCTGTGCCTCACACCCGGCCTGGCAGGCAGGAACGTTCAAGGAGACTGTTTGTTCCCTTGAGAGGCTTATTATCCTGACATTTATTACATTCTGATAAATAAAAATTTTCCACTTCTAGTTTTACTGCTATTTCCTCTTTTATACTTCTTTTTGTACTGCAAATGGAGGCACACATGTGAGTATAAACACCAGTATGAGCCCTTGGGAATAAATATATATTGCTATGTCCATTCCATACTGAAAACTGAAGTCCATTGTACTAAAGGTGTGAGGCTGGGATTCAGAAACACACCTGTTGTCACTTTCTAATGGAGTCACAGAAAACTTCATACCACGGATGAGGGAATTTAAAGGAATATATGTGTGGGGTCCGAGTACAGAGGCACATCATAAGGGAAGACCAGAGGCATTCTTAGAGGCCACCAAGAAGGGGCATTTACATCATGGACTAGCCATGGGATGGGGTGTGGCCTTTGGCTTTGAGTTCAGGAGATGAGCTTTGTAATCACTCTGCTGAGGGGTGAATCCAAGGACAGATTCCCATGAGCACAGCTCCTGAGACAATGCCCATTCAGAATGCCAGTTACTGGTTCACCCTGAGCAGTGTAGCCGTGAGGTGTACCATGTGGCAGGACTGTCTCTTCTGCCCCTGTAGGCATTGTCATGACCAGCCAGGTAGTCAGCACAAGAAAGTTTAATGGGTTTGGAGGAAGTACAAAGGGGTGTAGCTACATGGTCTAAAGACAGACTGCTCAAGCCAAGATACACACGACATCCTTTCCCCCCACAGGGACACAAATACCACCATAGCAGTCAAGGAGAGTTTTGCCCAGAGGATCCTCCCTCAGGATTTCCCTGGCCAACCAGACCCTTTTTTTTTTCTGAAGATAACTTACCCTTTAAGGTGGGGGGAGGTAGAAGGCGGTATATAGGAGATCAATGGTGATGGAAGGAGACTTGGCTTGGGGTGGTGGACACACAATACAATATACGGATGGTGTATTATAGAATTGTATATCTGAAACATATATAATGTTACCAACCAATGTCACCCCCAACAAATTCAATTTAAAAAAGAAAAAAGTTATCCTTCAGATAGTTTATTCTCTTCTGGAACCCCATTCAGGGGAACAGAGAAGATGTGGGTAAGCTGTGAGGCAAGGGAGACCCAAGTCTTGACCAAAGAAGGCTAGTAAGGAAATAATCTTAGAAACCGGGTCCAGCCCAGCCATCATGGTTCAGTGGTTGAGCATTGACCTATGAATCAGGAGGTCACGGTTTGATTTCCAGTCAGGGCACATGCCAGGGTTTGGGGCTCAATCCCCAGCAGGGGAGTGCAGGAGGCAGCCGATCAATGACTCTCTCATCATCGATGTTTCTATCTCTCTCCCTCTCCCTTCCTCTCTCTAAAATCAATAAAGACATATTTTAAAAAATAAATGAAAATAAAAACCAGACCCATACAGAACAAAGGAGAGTAAGTTAGAAAGTCTTCTATTTTAAAAAATGACTTTGAATGTCTTTGCTTTGATTCTTCATGTGTAGATTTATAGTTTAACCTCCAGAAAACAATCTTATTTTTCTCTCTTGTAAATCCTCATTTGAGCACGATGGTGGCAAGAGACCACATCTTTCACTCCAATGGAAATTCATGAACGTTTGAAGTTTATAAGGTGCCTCTCTCCAAGGAGGGCAGCAATGCAGAGTGGGGAAGGGTGGGACCTCTGCACTGGACTCCTTGGTTGTGAACTCTGGTGTCTCATTTCCTAGTTTGGGCAAATTACCCTTTGGTGTTTGTTTTTTCCTCTCTAAAGTGGGACTGAGAAGGGTTGTAGTGAGGATCAAAAGAGTTCATTCAAATAAAGGGCCTAAATCTGGGCCCTGTGCATAGAAAGCTTTTCAGGATGTTAGCTAGTATTTTTAAATCATATTAACAGAAATACTTGAGAGATTCTAGTGATTTCTTTATCAAAATGGAAAATCCATCATTAAAGTTTTTTAAGTGTGCAACACAATGATTAGATATTTAAATGTATTATGTCTAGTTAATATCTATCAGTAAAGTCTTTAAAAAATGGTCATGTAGAAGCTCATGTTTTCTTAATCTCTAAAACATAGAAGAAGGTATATGTAATACAGGTTCAAAATGAGGACATTGCTTCACTCTTTAGTGCTGGAGAGCCTGGACCTCAGAGAGGTGAAAGCCACGGAGCTGGAAGCCAAGGTACGTGGGCGAGAAGGAATAAAGCATGTTTCCTATTTCTGACTTCCCCCCAAAGAACCATTTCTTATTCTATTGATGGAGTTCACAGAGGAGTTCTACCAGAAAAGTTCAGAATTTTAACAGTTCTCCCTCTTCCTATTTATCTGACTATGACAAAATAGACAGATGATAGGTAGCAGACAGGCAGATAAAGCAATGGATAAAGCTAACTTCAGGTTTCCTCATTGCAACTATGCCACAAAATGTGTGAGTTGTCCATGAAATTCAGCAGCATGAAGAGCACACAGGAGAATTTGTCATCAGAAAGGAGAGGAGACAGGAAAGACTGGGGCAGTGCTGGACGCGGACTCTAGAAGTAGGACATTATTACCTTGGGGTTAAGAATGTCTGCTCATGTCAATGTTTGGTGAGAGAAAATAACAATATAAATAACTGGTTACCAGCAAACATGGCATCGAACGCTTGTTTGGTACCAGGGTCTTAGGATCATTTAGAAGACTTCTTTTACTTAAAATCTCAAAAACTTCCTGTGAGAAAAAACAAATCTGAAAAGCCAGGAAGAAGAGCAGCATCTGCTTAAGAACACATAGCAACCCTACATTCAGATTAGGACAGGAAGTTAAAAAAAAATAACACATCCAATTGAAACTGCAGGAGAACACAGGAGACAGAATGTAATTAGTGGGGTTGACTGTCAGCCAAAACCTCAGGCAACCACCCCCTTGCTCTTATGAAAACTGCCTGGAGATTTTTAATGATGATGAGCAGTTAGGATCTGGGTTTTAAATCTTCTCCAAAATGCGGGGCGCCATCGTTCCCTCCAGCGACGCTGGGATATTGGTTCTGGGTTGGCACGGAGGAGTTCTCGGGAAGGTGAACCCTAGCTCCTGGAGAGACTATGACTTCTGTCTCAGAGAGTTTGGTTTTGTTGGTATGTTAACCCCAACTCATCTAGCTGAATTTGTGATGTGATGGGCTATTTCAAAATGAGGACATTGCTGTATGGAATTTAAACTTGGGGAGTAGGAAAGAGTGTCTCCATTTTAGTATTTTTTTCAGAAGGGTGTGACAGGAGGGATAGTGGATTGAGAGTCACTGTGGAATGAGAAGCCATATCTAGATTTGAAGATGCTCAGGGCCATGAAATGTGTCAGTAGGTGCTAGCAAGTTCTGTTGCTGGTCCTCTCCTAGTGGCCCTGGAAGAGCAACTGGGGGTAAGGGGAGGTGAAAGGACATAGACACAGAAGCCAGAACTGGTTTTGAATCTTAGCTGTGTCTCTCTCTATACATGTGATCTTGGGCAAGCCCCTTAACCAAACCAAACATCACACCAAAGAAGGCAGAAAGAAGGTTTAGACTCTGATTTCTCAAATCTTTTTACATTATAAAATGTCACTTCCTATTTGTTTGAGTTGTTTTCATTAATATATGTACAAAAGATGGCATTGATGGTGCTCTTCCCTGTGCCTGAGATTGGGGGTCCAAGAGACCATGCTGATCCAGGCCTCATTCCATGCAGAATGTGTGTTTAGTCTGTCCTATGGCTAATGACTGCAGCTGCTTCCTGCAGAGCCTGTTATAAGATCTATAAAAGGCCGAGATATTATGGTTTCAGAAGCAGGTAATGAGCATACACAGAAACCACATGGTTTTTTCCTTTCCATTTGGATTTTTAGTTTGTGGGCTTTCTGCACAGGAGTTCATGGGTATGATGCCAACTCTCACAGACAACAAGGATTTATTGTATTAATAATCTGCAAATTATGGATTGCAAAAAACAAAGACATTTGGGGATTTCATTGAACTTCTACCAAAAAGATGCCTCCATGCTGAGGTTTTCAAGTTTTTCACTGTGCCCAGTTGAAATTAATTATAAACTATACATCTATTTGCATATTAATTATGAAAACATGCTATGGAATATATTTAGGATAAAGTACAACAGAAAAAGATGGCAATTTATGAGTTTGGATACCAAGTCAAATGGAATATCTAATTATGACTATCTCCCAAAAATAAGCTTAAAAATATATCTTCTTTTATTGCTATAGGAATGTTATTCATTCAAATCCATAAAGGACAAGCCCAGTTACTTGCTTGATTTGGGGTTGCTTGTGATAGTGCATACTTGAACTATGATGGAAAACCAATTTCAAAATAAATTCAAAACATTTTTTGTCTGGTGAGCATTAGCATGGTCAAATCTTGTTATATAGTTGTTCTACTGGATGTAGCTCTAAAAATTGTTCTTTTATATTTCTCTTAACCCTTTAATTCCCCCTAAGCCTTCTTGTCTGGCTCACCTTCCCCCTTCTACCTTTCAACGTTGGTGCCTCCAGGGTTTTTGTTTTTACCCCTCTTCTCATTTTACATATTCTCTTTGGGTGACCTCATCCACTATTCCATCAAAAAAATGTGGCTAAAAAGAGGTAACTCTACAGATGGAATCCATGATCAAACAAGTTGTGAAAATGCTTGGTTTTAAGAAATTAATTTATTTATTGCCAATGTGTATCACATATATTCCACAGTGTTTCCTAAATTTATCAGACCAAGGAATGCTCCTTTCTTGGGGCATCTCACTAGACCAGCATTCTTTGAGAGATCCTGGTCTGGGCAACTTGTTATTCCCTCCACATGTCTCTGTTCTCCTGTTTCTCTGTGGCTTCCTCTATCCTGCCACTGAGACCAATCTAGCCGGGGTTGGAGAGAGGGAAACAGAGCAGACACAATCAGAATTACATTCCTTGTTTAGTCATCAGAGTCCAGCCTGCTACTCACATTAGCCCTTTCTGGCTAGAGCTTCATGACCCACCCACAGTTTGTTCACTTCTGACCCGAAACAGTAGGATGGTGGGAGAAAGAATGAGACAACCTGCACAGGCTTGCTCTGTGAAGAACATCATGAGGATATTTTCAATGGGAAATCCATTGTCATAGATGGAACTTAGGAGTCTCAGTCAGCAGCTGTTTCTTATAGCCTGTCCTACAATCAACTGAGCCACAGCTACTTTACATGTCAATCTCAACAATTCAGTGCTGGGGTGTTTTAGCTCCTTCACAAGCAAAGAAGGGAAGAAAGGGAGAGTGGTCCGGTCCAAAGAGGAAAGAAAAGGAGAGAGGGAAATAGCATTCATTATTCGAGCTTTGCATACAGGACCTCAGTCACAGTCTCCATATTAAGAATGAATTTTAAAAGGCCAGCAAAGGTAAGAAAAAGAGAAAATAAAAAGAACATTGGAGAAGCTAAATGTAATGTCTCTGTCTCAGGGAAAGAGTTGCAACACCTCCAGATGAAAATTCCACCTGGGCCTTTATCTGTCCCTTCCCACTAGAAGGCTAACTCTCCTCTTTGCCCTCACTCCAGCCCCTCTTCTCCATTCCTTTCCAGCCCCTCTTCTCCATTCCTTTCTATCATTCCGCCACTCCTCACTGTCACTCCACCACCATCTGCCTCTCTCCTTCATTCTCAGTAAAGTGTCATTGCCCCTAATTCTACAACTGCCCTTTACACTCAACTCCCTGACTTTGGCTCTACCAGGCAACACTAACTTTAACCAGTAGGATCACCAGTCATCTTCTAATAGCCAAACTCTGTGGAAAAGATTGAGTTCCCCTCTTGGTTGAAGGCTACGAAGCAACTTGTATTCTTGACACTTCCCCTTCTCTTGATTTATTACAATTGTTCTTTATTTACTTTAATCCTTTAATTCCTTCAGAACCTTCTAGCCTGGCTTATATTTCTCCTCCTATCTTTAAATGTTGGTGCCTCTGTAGTTTCTGCTCTTATCCATCTTCTTGTTTTACATGCTCTCTTTTGGAGATTTCATCCACTGTTCCATGTCTAACCTTCTGGGTCATTGTCAGTTCTTGTTCCCTGTGTGCTGATGCCTCCTGGGCTCTACTCTACCTTTTCAAGTGTTTGTTGGATATTGACTTGAAGAGGTCCCCAAATCAAACTCATTTTATTTCCTCTTAAATCTGTTCCTCCCCCTAGAATCTAACCCTGAGTTAAATGGCACATTTGTCCAGCGGCCTAAATGGTAAAAGCAGGAGTCATCTCCAACTCCAGTCCAATCTTCACACTGCCCCTCAAGAAAATACGATCTTGTCATTAATGTACAGGCTTTAAACATACCCAGATTTTCTCTACTGCTTACAGTTTGAGAAGCAGATGTCAGAGCATGGCATTCAAAACCCTTTAAAAACTGGCTCTGACCTATGTTTTCAGTCTCATCTCCTGTCATTTTCATCCCCAAATTCCTATCATGACTCACATACTTCAATCATAGCCCACTGCTCACAGCTCCCTAAATATACTGGGTTCTCTCTCATCTAGATGCATTTCCTTAGGATTGTCTTCTTAACCATGACCATTTTCTATGTTTTCTTTAAGACGTATCTCCTCTTGGAAAAATTCCCCCAATCTCCCCTTTTCTCTCATCCCCTAGGTCATGGGTCCCTCTGAGTTCTTTCTGCACAATACATGGAGTTCCAATGTAGGGCTTGTCACATTGCACAAGAATCATTTGCCCAAGTGTCAACCTATTTTCCTACACAATAGATGTTCTTCCCTCTGTTCCTTACTCACTTCCAGCACAGTGCCTAGTTAAATAAATAATCGCTTAAAGCTGTCTTTTCTAACTCTGGTCTCCTCAAAAGTCATTGAGGTCCAAATGACATAGCTGGACCTCTCCTTTGTATTTCTTCTGCATCACCTCATTACTGCTTCTCCTTTAAAGTTAGTAGATATAAAACATGGGTTTCACAGAAAGAAAGAAAGAAAGAAAGAAAGAAAGAAAGAAAGAAAGAAAGAAAGAAAGAAAGAAAGAAAGAAAGAAAGAAAGAAAGAAAGAAAGAAAGAAAGAAAGAAAGAAAGAAAGAAAGAAAGAAAGAAAGAAAGAAAGAAAGAAAGAAAGAAAGAAAGAAAGAAAGAAAGAAAGAAAGAAAGAAAGAAAGAAAGAAAGAAAGAAAGAAAGAAAGAAAGAAAGAAAAGCACAGAAATGGAAAAGTCCATTACCTTGAGGGTCAAGGAGAGCTCAGCTTGATTTCAGCAAAGGCCATGTTTGGGTGAGCAGTAACATGTATGTAAGGACATTTGCATGAATGATTACGGCAGGCAGAATAATGGCCTCCAAAGATGTCCCTGTTCCAACCCCTACAATTTATGAATGTGTTAGGACATATGGCAAAAGAAAATTAAGGTTGTGGATGGAATTAAGTTTGCTAACCAGCTGATGATCTGGATTATCTGGGTTGACCCCTGCACTCACAAAGGTACTTATAAGTAGAAGAAGGAGGCAGAAGAGAAGTTTGAAGTGTGATATGATGTGACAAGGGCTCAAACCCTTGTTGCTGGCTTTGAAAATGGAGGAATGGTGTCACAAGCCAAGGAATGTGGGCAACTTCTAGAAAAAACACACACACAAGGAAATGGATTCTTCCTGATAGCCTCTAAAACATAGGGTAGCTCTGCCAAGATTTGGTTTTAGCCAGGGGAGATGTGTATTGGTTCTTTCACCTATAGAACTGTAATATAGTAAGTTTGTGTTGTTTCAAGCCACTAAACTTATGACACCTTTTTGTTGTAGCAACAGGAAACTAATACAATGGTATTTTAAATATATACATTTTAAGATACAGAAACTGATCAATCAGAATGGATGCCCAAACAATTAAAAGTCCATGCTGAATATCGGTTCAGGGTAAATGGGATAAGAGTCACTTTACGGAGAACCTTGAACTTGATCCCATGGATAATACATAGCCTTTGAAGGCTTGAGTGGAGATGAATCCTGGTGTAAACAGTAAGATCAGTGCGGTGTCAGAATGGATGTTGAATCAGTAGCCTCTCCTACACACCTTCGAACACACTTGGGGTAAAATTTTCATTTAAAAGCTGCCTGTTTTAAACATACCAGCATCTTCAGAACTCTGTGTGATTCACCTGTGGGACCTGCCAGATCATTTTGTCTGACTGTTTGCGCTTAAATTATTAATGCAGCAGAAACTGTTGGTGTTTATTGCACATACTAGGCAGGGTTCTTTGGCAGTCACTTTTCTCAGCGAGAGAACCAACTAAATGAAAAAAAATTAAAAATTCATGACATTTAAAGGCTTCTTTTTGTATAATAAGTTATAAATTAGGAAGGATGCTGAAGTTTTTTTCTCTTTCCCCCAAACATGAGATCAATGGTGGAGATTAAGGCATCAACAAATCAAAAATCATGATTCCCGCAGGAAGTTTTGTGGCCCCTTTATGAGGATTACCCTAGAAGAAAGGGCAATTTTGTTCACTTTCCCTTCCTTTTCCTCCATATAGTCAATAACACAATCATTATTATTATTATTTTTACAAAATTGTTTAACCCCACTTATACTCAAAGAAATTAAAAAATGTCTTTCAAATTAAAAAAAAAAACACGCCACTTACGTAAATAAGCCTCTATATGTTGGAAGTGATTTAATCTGTGGGTTCTGTGATGTGGTACATCTACTTCTGTATGTTTGATTATTAAAGAGAAACCACATGACATAAGAGACAGGACACGGACTTGAGACTCTAATGGAGGTGGTTTCAAATCTCAGCTCTTTCATTTACCAGCCATGCTGCTGGAGCATGTTAGTTGATATCTCTGTTTTAATTTCCTATCCATAAAATCAGGGCCAAAAAGTGCCCTCAGAAGGCTGCTGATAATAAAGTTTATACATATAAAGCTTACAACATGCCAGTTACTGTTCTATTCTTTATATCTATTAGTTCATTTAATTCTCATACCCCCACCAGGTGATAGATGCTGTTTTACAAATGAAGAAACCCAGGCTCAAAGAGATTCTTTCTATTTTTCCCAAAGCCTCTGCTAGGATGTGACAGAGCTGGGATGGGAACCTGGGCAGTCTGGCCCCAGAACTTGTGATCTTAACCACTTAGTCTAATTGCTGGTTTCCTTCCTCAATTATTATTTTAAAGATTACCCTAGCAATGTTCAACAAATTGGGTTCTATTTCAAATTCTCTTTGAAGTTGGTTATTTGCCTCTTTGAATGAGTTTTCCCCTAAAATTTTGCTATACAATTGTGCATCTATTCCAGATCATTCAGGAAAAGCAAACAAACATATAAATAAACATCAAATCCCTAGTGGAACTAAAATATTATAATTTGTAATAATAAGCAATAGAAGAAAAGTGCCACAGAGGACAATGGAAATGGAGCCAGGATGATGATTTAACATTTTTACACCTCAAGTGCCCTATCTGCAAAAGAGCTCATCCTAGGATCCTAACTAGGTAAGAGTAAGTGAATGGAAAGTGTAGTGGAAAATCAGAAGGGAGTGCAGGGCACCTGAATCATACTCAGAACTTGATAACGTGGACTCTTATTTTTAATTCTCTTTGGAATTTATGAATTCCTTTTCTCTTGATATAGGTCCATCACTAGCACTATTGTCACATTTATTTCTCTCTTGAGAAAAAAACTAGAGGGCAGGGAAGGGGGAGGAGAAAGAGACCCAGATAAAGGAGATGGAGCATGGAGGAGGCAGAGCAAGAGCAGGGCTCATTGCCTTGGGTGAGTTGAGGAGCAGACAAGATAGAGGTGATAGTCTGGGAGACTTGAGGGCGGCAAGAAGTAAGAGGAAAGGAGGCAACTACAGCAAATTCACTGTCTCTGTTAAGTGTGTTCAGATCAATAAATTCAGCTCTATCCAATGTTATATTTGTCATCTTTGGTCTAACACCCTTAGAAATTATTCCCACACATGTGCTAGATTTTGTCATAATTAATTAATAAAATCTTACTTTATTTATTTATTATTTTTTTTAACGTATCTTTATTGATTTCAGAGAGAGGAAAAGAGGGGGAGAGAGAGAGATAGAAACCTCAATGATGAGAGAGTCATTGATGGGCTGCCTAGCCCGCAACCCGGGCATGTGCCCTGACTGGGAATCGAACCCCGATCTCCTGGATCCTAGGTTGATGCTCAACCGCTGAGCCACACCTGGCAGGGCCTTTTTAAAAAAAAAGAAAAAAAAAGTATAAGCTATCTCCTCCCATATCAGACTTTGCCTTTGTCCCCTCTCAAACCTGCTTAGATGATCCTAGTTATGGGTCTAGAAACAATAAGTGGTAGTTGGGGTGAGTCTTGAGAATAGACATTCTCTTGTAAGGCGGCTGCTTCCACTGGAAAGGGAGACCCAGAGGATTCAAGATTCTCAGCTTTGGCTCAATTGACCCGATGTCCCATTGCAAATGTCAGGGTCCCACTTCTTCCCAGTCAATGCTCTCTGACTTTCACATGAGAGGTTTGGTGAGCCTGTGTAATTTTGCAATCAACACAATTGAATTCTGAGTCTGATTTTTAATGAGTTCAGCTCTGTGGTTATAAGAAGAGAATGCCTGAGGGCCACTATAGAAGGAGTTCTCGGGTTTCTGACTGTAATTTGAGCTGAGAGTTTAAAGTTTTGAACTTGTCATTGTCCTTCTACAAATTCCCCAATCCTTCCAAGCACCTCTCTCACCCCACTTTTCTTGAAATTGTCATTAATTTCCATCACTACCCTTACTACCATCACTCTGCTAACATGAAGGCCAAGTTCAGCAGGCATTTGGTCCCCCAAGACACTGAGTTAATAAGAACTTTTTCACATTTAGCCACAATAAATCAAGATGCTGCTGCATGCCATGAAATACCAACATTTCATTTCCATCAGCAGGTGCCAGCACTGCGTTTGAGCCCAGGGACCGAACCAGACCAATCCCATAACCCCGTCCTGGAGAGCCTTTTTTCTGGCATGACTCCTGGAATAAGTACAATCAGGGTCCATAAGGAAAACAGAAACCACATTAGGTATTTCAACTGGGAAGTTTAACACGGGAACTCGGAGGGTGAAAGAACAGAAAGGCAGTGCCAGAGACCTGGCAGTTCAGACGGGCGCATGGAGGTGGGGCACAGGCCTTGGGGAAGGCGAGCTGCTTAGGTGCTGCAGTTCCTCAGGGGGAGGGTGGAGCTGGTCCTGAAAGTACTGACAGGAGTCAGGTGCCATTACTGGGACAATGCTGTTGGAACAGCATGTATCCAGAAGGAAGGAGTCCCTTCTCTTCTGCTCCTGGCTTCCTTCCTGTACGTCTCCTGTTGGCTGAACCTAACTGGGAGCAAAGGGAAAATGTACTTGCAGAGTGTTAGTCCCAGTATCACAGAACAGACATTAGAAGGCTGGGTTTGGAGGGAGAGACTCTAACTCAGTGAGGGAGGAATAAGAGAGTTCCAGTTACACCTGAGGGGCTGGGGCTGGTCATGCCATTCACCAGCTGCCTACATATACGTAACTATAGCTATGAGTTAAGACAATCAACCAGGTCAGAATTTGGAGCAAATAAAACTACTAAACCAATTTGGCTGTATTTATGTGACTCAACATCTCAGGTCTGAATGCTTAATGATGGAACCTTCCAGGTACTGTAATAATAACTAGATTACTGCTTTCTTCAGTTTAGAACTGTTTTAGAGATGTGTGGGAACAGCAACGTTGGGATGACAGGTTTAGGGACAGAAAGAAAACCCATTTTGTCCTTCTGGGGACCTTCAGCCCCCTTCCAGTGAAAAATGGGCTTGTCTGGTTCACAGGAAAGAGAAAGAAGGTCCTGGAAGTGCCAGATAAAGAAGGAAAAGAGATAAGCCAATCTTCACTTGCTTTACAGGTAGGCCCAAGACAGACTCTGCTGACAGCCCTGTGTGGGCCAGGGACTTGGCCAGGTGAGAGGAACTGGGCAGAGATGCCCCTGCCAACCCTGGCTTCCTCCAGTGGCTGCTGCCTCCTTCAGTGGCACACATTGGGCAAAGTCTCCAACACTAATGGACCCCAGACCGAGCCTTCAGCCTTCTGTGGGAGCCTGTTACAGGAGCTTCCTGCCGTGGGTCGTGATGGCGCCGTATGCGTCACCGGGGTCCGAATCTGGCCCCCAGCACTGTGATCAGAGGCCGGTGAGTGATGTGGTCTGGGGCCGTGGGTGCTCCCTTGAGTTGTGCTTTGGTCTGACCACAGCATCCGAGACGATTTGAGGCACTGGGCTTGAACATGTTTTGAGTTACGCTGTATTGCATACACATGTAAAACAAATCTGGGAACCCACAAGTGTGTGACCAATTATTTTGCTCCTCTGCAAAGTGTTTGTTAAATTTTTAAAAACGAGATGATACAAAGAGGCAAACAACAGAAGCAATCAGAAACTCTAAACAGTTTTCAAATCTATAAACAATTTTTGAAAACCATTCAAGTAACTTTCCAACTGTGTTGCCAGTGCTGTGCAGAAAACAGATCTTTCTTCAGATTCGGGAAGTTTTCAAGTATGTTCAGAATGACCTGCACACATCTGATGGGCTGCTCTGAGTGGCAACGAATCATGGAGAACCCTTGATCCAGATATTCAGAACCAAAAGCAGCAAGGCAGGGCTGGCCACCTGGCACCTGTCAGTGACTGTTAGTCTCTTAGGATTGGAAGCCCAGGGCCTAGGTTCAGGGCCCAGAGCTGCCCTTGTCACATGGGGATACTGGACAAGCCACAATTGTCTTACCTCTTTATCTGTAAAAAGAAATACTTTATAAGTGTTTTCAAACTATTAGCCATGACCCATTAGGTTTTGAAAACAATGTATTAGGTCACAACCAACATTTAAAAGGAAAAAACAGAACCACACCGAAGTGAAAATATCAGAGTGTGTTAAGGGTAGTGAGCATGCACCCTATTTCACGAAATTTCTGTTTCAATAGTATGCATATTGAAATTGTTTTTGCTCCTCTACAATATGCTTATTAAATTTTAAAAATGAAATGATATATAGACACAGACATCAGAAGCTATGTCAAGCAAGTCCTTGTTTTTAACAATTTTTGAAAAATATTCAAATAATTCCATTTTACTGGCAAATGATAATTTTCTGTACTAGGTTATACAATAAAACACATTTCTTACTAAGGATATTAGTCAAAAGATTCATAAACCACTCCTCTAAGTTCCCATCCTGCTCAAATATTCTATAATCCAAGGAATGGAAGGGCCGTGCTCACTAAGCCCATGATGATAATACTAACTGTAGGATTTTCAGCACTTAAGCTTCCAGGCACAGTGTTAATTTCTTTCCATGCATCATCTCATTGAACAGTCCCAACAACCCTATGTGTTAGGTAACCACGATGCTGTTGAAAAAGGAAATTAGCAATTTTGGAGATGTTCAGAACATATAGCTGGCAGGAGAGCCAAGACTGGAAACTTGTGGGCTGACTCACCAGTCCTTCTTAATTTTTCTTACAGTTTGCTGCCAAACCTGTGAGATTCTGAGCATCAGTCAGCAACTTGGCTCATGGTAAAGAAGGGAGCAAGTCTTTGCCTGGGTTTCGAGGTGGACCATGACGACCGACCGCTCCCCTTCCTTTGGACGAGGGCGGCTGTGCTGTGCGTTTCCTAAGCCTGCCTGGCCTGGGAAAACAAGGGCACCAGTTGCTTTATTTCTTTGCATTTCATTTTATTTCTCTGGAAACTGAATTCTCCTCACTGTCTTCCTGAGTCTCCTTGACGTTAGGGAAGGCAAAAACTGTGGACCTGGTTTCAGAGTCAATGAAAATATCAAGCCTTGCCATTTTCACAAGGGTCTCCACCCTGCCTGAGGCTGGGAGGAGGAACGGAGCTGGGCACACTGCTGTGGGAAGAAAACTTTACCCACCTGGAGGGCGTGGAGGGACGAGCAAGGCATTAGTAGCACTTACACTACCCCGCACGAGGTCTGCCTTCTCTCCTAGTGGAGAACCCCACAAATGCGTGCCGGCCGGCCTGGCTGCCCAAAGTCAGAATAAGCCTCTGTCTGGAGCTCTGACTAGGACAGTAACAAATGTTTCCCTTCTAAAGCTATTGAGTCCCATCAACCTGTATGAAACTTCACCATTAGAGAGTCATTCCATTTTCTTTAAGGCATTGTATCTACAGAAATTATTGACTGAAAAGGAAATCTTTCTATGGCTCACAAAGTAATTAAGAGCCTAAGTCATAATTAGGTCATCCTATAATCAAACAAAATTCCAATAGTAATTTACAAATAGTAAATTCAGTTGGGGGTCAGGGGAGGCTCGATAGTATAGGGCACAATCTGGAGAGGGAGACTTAGGGAGGGGCCTGAGTGCAGCACAAAACTCAGAACGCAGAGGGTCACAGGACAGCACTGGAGACAACTCTTGGCCGCCTTTGCAGTTTTGAGAGAAGTTGCAGTCCTGCAGATAACCACTGTGCTTTCACACAGTACTTTCCAATGTATAAGTTGTTTATACACATTAACCTCCTTAGCACTCACAATATCCCTTTGAGGCAGAGATTTCCTAAGGAGGAAACTAAGAGTGAGAGAAGAGAGGTGACTTGCTCAAGGTCACCCGGCTGTGAAAAGGCAAGTCTCGCAACTCCTGGGGCATTCTAACTCCACCACAAGTTGCCCAGGGTGCAGGGGTTCCCCTAGCACCCAACTCTGTGCTCAGGACTTCTTATCACTCACCACTTTTGACACATGTCAGGAAACATGGAGACAAACTCAAGAAAATAGAATTCTGGCTTGGATCCTTGTCAGTGAAATAAATGAGTGGGGATGTGTGACCGGGCGGGCACACACACACACACACACACACACACACACACACACCCCCCCCACAGAACGCACAACAGGCACAGAGGATCTCTGAGAAGAGTATCTGTTCTAGGTTCCTAATTCAGCCAAAAGTTATCAGCTATTAAAGCATTGGAGCTTTGCTCCGATCTCTGATTTCGCACTGACTTTCAGTTTTCTGCTTCTTTGCCTTTTCTCCCCACCCACTTTTTAGTGGCCTTTGTTCTTCATTCCTGAGCCATCTGGTTGCAAAGTATGGTAGGAGCACAGTGCAGCAGGCACATGAAAAAGCCGTGCAAAAATATGGTAGGAGGAAAACAAAAGACATGAAGATCCTGAATTTTTTATTTCTCTTTTCAGATTGAAATATCACTGCTCCCAGTTTTGATGCAAAATTGCAAAAAAGGCACTGAGTCTTTCAATGGGAGATTGACAGATGCAGAGAGAAGGAAGAACAGCCCCCTGGCCACCCTGTGGGTCAAGGCTGGGCTGGGGGGCAAGCCAGCATGAAGGGGCAAGCCACACGAGTCACCTCTGGACCTGTGACATGTGCCCGAGGAGGTGTCAGAGGACCCATGTGAGCACACCTGCTTCCAATGGCCCCCATGCTGCGGCGCTCAGCCCCTGGCACCATGGAATTTATTTTTTCTGGAAGCCAGAGCTTCGAGCCTCTCTTTTCATATAGGGAGCGTGTGTGTTTATGTCCATGCTACCCACCACGTGAATGCATGCAGCCACTACCTCAAATGTCATAAATTCTCTCTCTCCCCCTTTCTGTCTGCCTGTTTATCTACAATCTGTCTATTTAAATTCTTTTTAAACAAGAAGGGAATATCTTTATGCCTGTTTGTAGGAATATTCTACATCCATCTGTTATTTACATCATTCGTTTTCCTGAGGTGTCTCCAACAAATCCTGGCTGGATGCACTGTATGTGTTATTAATAAAACAGCTGTAAAAATATTAACTGTACGGCCTAATTGTCAGCCCTGATTAGGAGCCAAGTTTATCCCCGGACGGATGCGGAGACTCAGAATTTGGGCTTCAATCCAGATCTGACCCTTGCAGCTCACTTTACATTTGATTCTTTGACCGTTTAAGCTGCTCTGGCTTCTTTTTTCCCCCCCAGGGAGCTGTGCATATCCGGCCCGCTGGCCTCCTGGCTCCTTCAGGTGGCGCTGCTCCAGCTTCCTGAGTGCTCATGGCCAGGGCCTCTACCCCACTCCACTCCCCACCCACGAGAGTTAAACTTAACAGCCATATGCTACGTAATCACCTTTCAGTAACTTAAAAGATGAGTGGAAATACTGTCAGCGTGGCTTCTCCATGCTCGCTAGTAGGAAGTGGCATTTGCAAGGTCTGTGTTGGAAAACACATCTCAATTGCTAGTGGGTTGGAATACCAGAAACCCCAGCGAGGGGCTGCAAGGGATGCCCTCACAGCACCCGGAATTAGATCGCTCTTTCAGACAGACCTTCTGCACACGGAAGGTAAATGAAGAGGTGATAATACATTTTATTGTAAATGAAGTGTCTAAAATAAAGCTAAATGAGGGCAGAAGTTAGCAAATGAGACGCTTTGGTTACTGTCCCCCCTGACTGGCTAATAACTAAGTGAGGCTGAGGTGTTTACTGGAGGGCACTGTGTAGAGCAAAACTTGATTCTGCCAATGCCCAGAAAACCTTGGCATTGTCTGTCATCTAGCTCTTAGCTGATGGGAGAGCGACGGGAGAAAGCTGGTGTGATGCTTTGCTTCGTTACATATGAAATACATAAATTATCTGCCAACGTGTCATACAGCAAGGGCTTAGTAACAGAACTAAAGCTTAGAGCCCCGGTATCACTTAACATAGCTGTGATGAGCTGTCAAAAATTTGGATAGACTCGATGTTTCATGTTACCCTCCTATCAGAGTTTCTCTACGGTCGCAGTATTCTAGTGGAGGGCTTTGGAAATGTTATAGCAATGACCTTTGATTCTGCTTATTTTTCCAGGAGGATTCTGAGCTGACTTTCTTGCCATCTAAGATTACTTCTTAAATTATCTCTAACCTCACAGGTTCCAGGCTACCCTTGCCAATGTTTCCAAAGAGACAGCATGTGCCAGGGTCACCATTGGGCTTCCAAGCCTCATGACCGTTAGTATTGACGAGCTGGAATGGTAGGGATGGTGTGCTTGACTTTTACATTTTTAAATCATCACTTGTAAGGGGAAACCATATTTTGGTCTCTAACAGAGGTGATGAAAATTTAAAAAAAGAAACCCCAAACTTCTCATTACCATCTCGTAAAAGACATGAAGAGCCGACCGTGACAGAAAGTTCAACATTCTACTGTCTTTCCTTTAAAATTTAAAAATACACCTCTCTTTTAGACATGGCTAATTGCCTCCTGAAAATGTGTGCATTGGAAGATGTTTTTGTCTAACAATTGGACTAGATTCAGAGGACTTTGTGGAGACAAACTGTTTTTAGCCTTGAAAGGATTAGTAGTTGCTAGATGTTTTAATGATGCTCCTTTCTTTTCTCCCCTTTGTTTACCATAACCTTACCTGAGTTTAAATGTATTGGTGTTTCGTGGTCTATATATTATAAATATATGGCAAACTGGATGGTTTCCCAATGCAGCAAAAGGAAAATAGCAATTGTAGCCTTCATGAGAGCAACACCATTCCTTATGTTGCATGTGGATCTCCCACAGCTCCTAATAGACAACTGAACGCCCCTGGGGCTCCAGGTTCATCGACTAATGAACAGGTTAATAAAATCCTCCGCTTGGCATAGGAGGGGGGACTACATTTCATCCTGCCTTCAACTTCCGTATTTCATGATAAAAATGTTCTCAGCAATTTGTTATTTTGCTTAGATGCTTATTATTTCTGTACCTTTTATGGTGCTCAGCTCTATGCTAGGCACCAAGATGAACTTATAATAAATATCAGACATGCTTCTTGCCAATAAAAACTGTACAATTTATTTGTGGAGCCAGGATATCGCCTGTGGGAGGCATCGTAGAGGCTGGAGTGGAGTGGTGAGGACAGGTGTAGGCAGTTAGGACGTTCAATTTTAGGGAATAGTATTGTGGGAGTAGTTACAAGGCAAAACTTCACATGAAAGACAAAGCAGGACCTGGGCCTGGAAGAAAGCAGAAAGTGAAAAGAAATGTGTAGTTTAAGATTAAAAACGTGGTATGCCAGTGTATACTTTGTTGAGCTTCTGGTCCTAAAGCCCTAAAGCTAAATAACTTTTTTTTATTTTTTTTTACCAGATGGAAGCTGGCTGGGGAGCTCAAAGTATGGAAATAAGACAAGCTTTTCTTATAATCAATGTTCATGATGTGAAAAAAAACCTGCACTCAAGTGTCTGGTGTGCATTAATAACAGAATATGTTTAAGACAGACCAAACTTTATGTCATTATTAATGTCCATTAAAACTCAGCATTCTGAGATGAGAGTTAATTTTTTGGCTTCTGGAAATGAATGGCATGAATGGTCCTTGGGGTGTTTGATTACCAGGGAGAAGGCTACTGAGGGAATACGTTTATCTCTCACCATTCAGGAAATCTCAAGTTCAAGAACTTTTAAAATGACAAATTCAGGTGCTACTTACTATTCAAAACAAAACACTGACTTTCCATTACTTTCACCTGGCAGAGACCTGTGTTGGGGAAAAGATCCTGATGGGCCTGAAAAGATCCTGATGGGCCTCTTTTTGTATAAATGATACCCCCACTGTCTTAAGAAATAGGGTGAAAAAGAGAGACAGCTAAATTGCACCAGCTAAAAACTTAACTGGAATTTGGGAACGGGTCATTGATGCATCATGGCTGGTTAAAGAAGGCTGAGAAACTTGGCAAGAGGCTGGCAAGGGACAATGACAGCCAATGTGAAAATCAAGGTGGAATGGATTGTTGAGGGACTTTCAAGAATAGCGGTGATTGATGTTCAATTGTCAATTGTTTCTGATTCTGTGCTGTGGCGAAACTGCCTTTTCCTATCTTTAAAGGCCCAGTAAAGACCTATTACAGTAAATAGGGGCCTAGAGACATGTTAGGGATGTTGGGACAGAATCACAAAGCGGGGCAGTGTTCAGCCTGGGTCAAAGCAGTGAAGAAAGAAAATGTTGGTCATTGGAACTGAGAGAGCTAGTTTGGAGGCAGGCTGAACAGAGACTGGCCCAGGAGAACACCAGCCTTCCCTCGGTAATCCTCAGAGGTGCTACAGAGAGAACGTGAAGGACTTTCCACTGGTCATAGGATAGAGGCTTGAGCCATTTCATTTGGGTAATAAAAAAAAGGAAGTTATAAGGCTTCCGACATCTAGGTTACTCTAGCCATACTAAACCACCTGGCCGAACAGAGTAATAACAACATATCCATCCATCCACCCATCCTACCACCCATCCATCCAACCATCCAGCCATCCAGCCAGCCATCTGGTCAATTACTGTGAAGAACCTACTACGGGTGGAGCACTACACTCCAGGAGACAGCATTTCTTTCTTCCAGATTTTAATTTTAAGAATTAATGCATTCACAAAGCACATTAAAAAAATAAAATCCAAGTATTGGAGGATTAAAGTGAGTAGCATGCAACCCATGTGGCTAGAATGCAGAGGAGAAAGAGACAAATGTTGGCTGGAGAGGTTATGAAAACCTTCAAGAAGTTGGACTTTATATGGGTCTTGGTCAGTGACTTGAATTTGGATAAGAATTAAAGGAGGGAGAATACCATTCATAATAGTTCTTCATATTTATATACTACCTTATAATTCATCAAGCAATTTCATGTATAATATCCCATTTTCATCACAACCACTGTGTGAAGCAGATAATATTAATCCCATCTCTCAGATGAAGACACTGAGGCTCATAGTTTAAGTGACATACTCAGAAACATAAAATTAGACCATATGGCTGATTCAATAATCAGAATAATTGTTATTATTAATTTCCTCTCAGGTTCAGGAACATTCTTTGACTTGCCTATCATTTTAACAGTTTGCGATGGGTACCCTATTAAAAGAACAGGATAAATAATGATATTTAAACTCACGGAAGATATAAATGAGAAAAGATCATTTATGAAATTATTCATTATTCATCTGAATGTCCAATTCCCCATTTTATATGCAGTGATTTTCAAACATGCTCTGACTGTGTCACTTTTCTGGAATGCATCATAGATATTTAAAATGGGAAGATCCTTTGGAGACTTCCCTGCTCAATGGCTCATATCTACAATGAAAAGAGAATATGTGGGCCTTGCTAAATGCATCTGTCACATACCAGTCTGCATATTACTATCCTAATGTTATGAATGGTACCAAAGAAATACAAACTGTAGTCTCTGCCCCAAAGAAGCTTCTAATCTGCTTGGTGGACCTTTTCTCTCTTCATGAAAGAACTGTGGTAACGTGAGCTTCCACCTAATAGCTCACACATAGAAACATTACACCAAGTTAAAGTAAGGGATTCCTAACATTACATCACCCATAACAGAACTGAAAGCAATTAACATAAGCATTTCCTTTCCCTACTCTCATTCCAGGTATAAGAAGCCAGAGTTGCATTTCCAAATGTCCAAGTTGTCCTTACCCCACACCTGTAGGAGAAGTGAAAATGCCTGGCCCCCTCACTGCTTCCCCCCCATCCACTCTCCTTAGGCCTTGAGTAGCATAAAGCTGGGTTAGGGGAGACAGAGTTTTGAAGATTTTGAGATGAAGAGGTAGGAACAACTGGATCCATAGAAAATGCAGGAATGCCTCAGGTGGGGACACAGGGAAGCGATGGATTTTCCAGCAATGAGCCTCGTGCAGGATGTGTGCCAGTGAGGAATTTTGTGGGATGCTCTGAGGGAGACCGCACGCACACCATGCACCACACTGGCCCAGGAGGCATCAGTAACCTCCCTAGTGGATATGACCGTGGTCACTTGTGTTGACTGCTGAGAAAGCCCCCTCTACCATCCTCCCTGCACACAGGCCTGAGTGATGCTAGAAGACCAGCGCTTAGCACAGCATCAGGCGAGCAGGTGGCTGGAGAAACAGTGGCAATAATGGAGACTAATAGAGGTTAAGGAAGGAGCTCCCCTAATTTCTCTCTCAAACCCAAAATCAACATTTTTAAAATAAGCGAATGGAATTTCCTATGAATCAGGTGCGTGGGTGCTCAAAGCAGATTTAATTTTTTAATGACTGGAAACTCGAGGGTGAGCGCTGTACAGTGATAGATGCACACACTTGCATACAGCTGATCCTCATTATGCACAGATTCCATATTTGGGAATTTGCCTACCTGTGAAAATTTATTTCTAACCCCCAAATCAATGCTAATGATGCTTCCATGGTCGCTCATAAACATACAGAGAGCAGAAAAATATTGAGTCTTCCGATAGGCATGTTTCCAGCTGAAATCGAACAAGGCACACTGCCCTCCTGTTTTAGCCCATGCTGGAAACAAGTGTCCTTTTTGCACTCTATTTAGTGCCATGTTTTTCACATTTTTGTGCTTTTGGTTGGTGATTTTCCTGCTTAAAATGGCCCTGAGCACAGTAATGAAGCGCTGTGTAGTGTCTAAGAGCAAGAAGTCCTCAGTGTACCTCATGGAGAAAATGCACCTGGTAGACAAGTTTGGGTCAGGGTGCGTTACAGTGCTGCTGGCCATGAGATCACTGTAATGAATCAATAATGCCTATTAAGTAGATGTCTTTAAACAAAAATATACATAAATAAATGTTATTTATCAATTAGTTGACCAAAATGTTTGATCAGAGGCTCTCAGAAACCTAACCCTGTACTTCCTCCAGGAGCAGTGGTCCAGGATTCACTCATTCTACGCTGGTGGTGACTTCATGGAACACAACTGCCATGAAGAAGGAGAGCTAACTGCGCCTATATATTCTTAGGCTCTCTTTGCTATGTGCAAAGCACTGTACTAGGCATCAAAATAAAAATAAGCACCAAGGTCTGAAATTTCCACCAGATCCTAATATATTGCAACCACACCTCACACTACAGAGCAGAGCTCAACACAGATTCTCACTCAGGAAGTGTCTTGGGCCCCATCCAGAGGGGGGTTATTTCTGGAAGTAAGGAAGACAGTTATAAGGTAATCTCATTTATAAAAAGGCCCCTAATAAGAACCCAGAGGACAGCTCTGAGGACATTTATACTGTGGCTCCCGTGTGCTCGGGGTCACTGTTTCCTGCTATAAACACCACTCTAATTTTCCAGGAGGCTTTGTGAGCATCTGAACTCGGATGAGACTTGGCACGCTGCATCCCAGCATGGGAGTTTATGTAAACAGGTTGTAAAATAATCAGCTTGACCCTTTCCAAATGTAGGCAATGTTAAATAACAAACAAGCCGGCAAAAAAAATGCGCACAGGCCTGTGCCTAAGAGAATGTTGGTTTTTGCACCTGTATAAATGAAAAACTGACAAGTTTACAAAATCAATATGCTGAATGATTAGTGATAACTGACTTACAAGGGAGGAGCCCCTAAAGTCAGCCATTTGCTACTGGGCCATCTTTAAGTCCTGGAGCATTTGAACTCAAATTTGGTATTTTGTCCCACTTCTGAGATTATGTTTCCAAAGGAGTGATTGCTGTCCTCAGGTAAGCCTTATGGATGACTGGGGCTGAGTGCTAGCATATTTCCAAGTTCTGGTAGCCAAATCACAATGAAAAGGTGATGAAGAAGCCAAGGAGGCAAGCACCTGAAGGGAGAAGATTTTTGGCTGTTTTGCTCACTGCTGAATCCTCAGAACCTAGGACAGTGCTTGGTGTAGGGAAGGCACTCTATAAACACTTGTTGAATTAGGTCCATTTAGCATTTTAATTACTATGCTGTGATACAGCCAGGGCCTATGTTTCTGGACAGAGGGCATCCTGTCTGGTGCCTTCCTTCCTATACCTGTGTTCTTTCACTCCTGAGCCCAGCCTGCCCAGTCTCCACCCTGTCCCCTGAGCAGTCAGTGACGTCAGCCCCAGAGAAAACCAGCGGGAGAGGTGAAAAGCCCTGTGGCTCAGCAGAAAGGCACGAAGGACCTGTCCGTCGACATCACCTGGGTCTTCGTTCCCAGGGTTCCTGTTCCTGACCATTTCCGAGGAGTTGCTGCAACATCTGGATTTTTGCCAATCCGATACGTGCGAAATTGTATCTCAGGTGTTATAATTTGCATTTGTCTTATTAGGAGCAAGGGTGCACATATTTTCATATGGTTAAAAGCCATTTGCCTTTCTTTTTTTAGGGAACAGTCTGTTCCTTTACCCAGTCCATTTATCTACCAAGTTATAGTCTTTTTCTTCTCTATTTTTAGAGGCTCTGTATATACTTGACGTGTTAACACTTGGTGACCAAAAATTGCTAATTTTTCCAATTTGTCATTATTTTTACATTGTTTAGAGTATTTCTCCCTTGCAAAATTTTCACTATCAAATCTAACTGTATGTCTCCCTTAGTGCTTCTGGACTTTGTTCACTAGTGGAGGCCGTTTTCTTCACCCTGGTTATTGGAGGAAAATACCCATCTCCTCTTCAAATATGTATAGTTTCATTCATTTCACATTTAGATCTCTGAGCCTTTTGGAACTTATCCTGGTGTACAATGTGAGAAACGGATCCAATTTTATCTTTTCCATATGGCTATCCACTTATCCCAACACCACTTATTTAAAAGTCCATCTTTTGCCACCGATTTGAAATGCCATCTTTATTGTGTATCAAATTTCCATAGGCAATTAGGTCTATTTCTGGATTTTCTGTTCATCGATCATATGCTTATATCCTCCTTTGTTAATTACAGAGGTTTTATAATATGTTTTAGTATTTGGTGGGGCCAGTCCCCAGCCTCGTTGCTCTTCTTTTGCAAGGATTCCCTGACTACCCGAGCTTTTTCTTCAAATTGATATATTTTGCATGACATTCAATTCATAAATTAACTAAGGGTGAGACTGACTCCTGACTGACCAAGAAATTGATATGTGTTTCCATGTCTTCAAGTCTCCTTTTGCACCCTCTAGGGGTGTTTCTAGTTTTCTCCATATAGCTTTTGCACAATTTGGGTTTTTTTTGTATCTTGGTTTGTTATCATTATTATTATCTTCAACATGTATCGTCTAACTACTTTTGTTTTGTGTATAGGAAGTATGTTTACTTTGACGTCTTTCCCTATCTACTACTTGACTAATTTACCTGTGGTGCATTTGGCATTGAGTTTTTTGGACTTTCCAGCCATGTCTCTTGCTACCAGAGATATTTTTGCTCTTCCTGTCTATGTCTTGTGCAATGCAGGTACCATCTTATTTGTTTTTTACTGACCAGTGTATTTTGAGCACTATATAGTATCATTAAATGGTCTTTAAGGCATAATTTTAATGCTTGTATATACTTTACCATATGGATATTCCATTATTTAGTTGGCTGTTTTCAAGTTGAAATGCAATTTCTTTTTACTGTGTAAATAATGTCTCAGTGAACATTTTTAGTTAGCATGTATTTGTGCACATTTCTGATTATGTCTTTAATGTAAACTGCTAGGAGTTGAATCATTAGGTCAAATAGCTGCCATTCTTTAAGGCTTCTTTCTTTTTTAAAATAAATGTATTTTTATTGATTTCAAAGAGAGGAAGGGAGAGGGAGAGAGAGCTAGAAACATCAATGATGAGAGAGTCGTCACTGATCGGCTGCCTCCTGCACGCCCCCCACTGGGGACCAAGCCTGCAACCCGGCATGTGCCCTGAGCGGGAATCAAATTGAGATCTCCTGGATCCTAGGTCGATGCTCAACTGCTGGGCCATGCCCAGCCGGGCAGTCTTTAAGGCTTTTAAAATACAGACAGCCCTCCAGAAAATGTTGACCAAGGTATGCTCACACCAGCAAGTTTTTCTTCCTTCACTCACCTTCACCAACTTAGTATTTAAGGAGTTTGGCAACTCAACAGACAAACAATGTCACATATTTGTGTGACTGATCTGTTGAGTTATCTCAGTTCAGTGTAGGTACATCTATGAAACAATTTTATTAGGAAGAAGTATGTGAGGGGAAAAGCCCAGTATCTTTTTCCTTATATGGACACAATAGCACTATCTTTCTCTGGAGCCGGACAATTTTCCTGACATAGAATAACTAGATATTGCAATCTCTACATAGTAGACATATAGGTGCTGGCTCTTCCAAGGGATGGGTGTAAAAATCTTTTTGGATTAGGATCCCTTCTGCACCCTTCTCTGCCCTGGAAGGCCTGGCACTATCTCTCTGTTTCTTCTCAGTGCCCACCACCAGCATGACCTTATCTATTAGGCAAGCTTCTTGAGCTCAATACTAGCTACAGTCTAGGGGTCCATGTGACCCACCAGAAATGTGCACATCCTTGGGGATGCCAGTTGGCCAAAGTGCAGGCTGTGCCTCTGTCCTCTCATCTTGTGACTGTCTTCTAGCTCTCTTCCCCGACTGGACAGGCACAGGTGCAGAATCCCAGAGAAGGGAGTGAATGCCAGTCTGCCTCTGTTAGCACCTACACTCTCAAACTGTGATTCTCTGCGAAGCACCTCTGCTGTTTAGGTTGAGCAGAACTGTGGGAGGGAAAGCGACTCCCTCCCTTGCCTATGGGAGAGAGGAATAACCTCTGATGAGTGACTCTGGATTTCTGTTCTCTCCTGCCCCCTGCCTGTCCTTGGCTTATCTGATGGAGAGTGGGGCTGGGGGCTGGCTGCTCTTTCACATGGCAAGTACTCAGCCCTGTTGTTGTTGGCCAGGGGCCTAGTGCTGATTCCAGAGCAAAAGTGGAAGCCTCACTCCACGTCCTGGAATGCTGGTTTTTATTTGCACCTCTTTGCTTGAAGTGAGATTAAACATTTTTCATATGTTTATTAACGATCTTATTTCTTTTTTTATGAATTGCCTGTCTATGGCTTGTTCTTTATTCTTCCATTTCTTCCCCTTTATCTATTGAAGCTTCCTCCTTGTAAAGTAGGCCGACCTGAGCTCTCCGGGCCACATAACTTCATAGCCCTGCTGATTCCGAATTTAACACAACTGCTTGCCAGTTGTAGTTCCTGCCTTTAGGGTGTCAGTATTAATATTCAAGATACAACGCACTAAGAAACAGGATACACAGATCCACTATTTGATATTCAGCAGCTGGTTTATAAATTTATGCTAAATATGCACAAACAGTGATATCCATATTTACATGTATGCATGAATACCTATTACATAAAGATATGACATGATGTTCAAAATCAGTTTTTGCCTCCCATTTAATTTTTCTGTAACGTCTCAGTCATTCATTCAACCTAATAACAACAATCTTAATCAGAGAATCCATTTGTAACCCTACCAGGTGGCAAAAGGCTTCTCTCTCCAAGTGACCTCTTGGGGATCCCTTCTGGCTATCTTCTTGAAAACGGGAGATTAAAAACACATGTGTTCCCACAATACTGCATTCTGAAGATGTTTCATCTCTTAGTCCTGCCCCCGTGTAAGTTACGTAAGACTATTGAGATCAACAAAGAACAATTCATGCCTTCACTGGGACCACTGTGGTGGTTTTTAAGGACAGACCTAAGATCGGAAGAGCCTCTCAGATGCAAGCAGCTCAGACATACTGTCAAGCTCATAGAAAATTCACTTCTGTCTTTCCTGCAAAGGATATAAGTGAATAAGAATTCTTGGTATTTTGTGAGTTTATTAACTCTTTGGGACAGAAATAAAATGGATTTAATATCCTGAAATCTCCAGCCGTCAGAGTCGAAACCTGGGAAGCTGAACCTGAGAGGTGGGGAGGGCCAGGAGAATGCCTCCAGAGTGCTTGAAGGATGAGTGTGCCTGGCATTTTGATGTTACTATGGGGATTGCTATAGTAACAATTCTACTCACCCTTCATTTATTAAATTATTTTGTTGTGGAACCAAAAGGTAAACCAAACATCCAAAGAAACGATGGCTTTAAAGAGATTTTGCTGTTCCTGCAGCCCATGCCAAATACTCCAATGGAAGTACTTTGAGCGGAAAGGACAACATTGGCAGATAATTTAATATAATTGAAGAAATAAGATCCTCAAGGTTCCCTCTGAGACTAGAGAAAGAATGGCTGATCTATGCCCTAATGCAGTGTCCAATTTGAGAGTTTACCAGTCTTGATAGGCAACTCTCTGAGGCAACAATGGAATGGCCCCCTCCCACATCTTCCCTCACTCTCTTACGCCTCTCTCACACCCTCAGAAAATAGCTTTTTGGGTTCCCCCCCCCCATAAAGAGAATAGGAAAAATTAAGTTAAATAGAAAAATAACCTTGACCTTGATGGGCTCAGTGGCTTTAAATGCAGTATTCCCCCCACTGCAGGCCTTCAATCTGCACTGGAAACAATAGACCAGTTAGAACTGGGAAGAGGCAGAGAAGTAGGAGGAGGGCCCTTGGGAGCATCTTGAGGTGGAATTTCCTTCCTCCTGTCCTCTCCTTGGATCCATTCTTCTTGGTCCCTTGGGGATCTCTGCCAGGGTAGGTGAATTATCCTGGAAAATATTCACAGACTCCCGAAAGCCTAAAGGGGCCCGGGAGAAGGCGTGTGTTTTGAGGTCTGCCCTATTGTAATGGAGCACTGTAGTAAGGGACTCCTTGCAGGGTGAGGTTGTAAAAAGGAAACAAATGAAACAGTAGCTGGGAAAGGCAACTTTGAAAAACCAACCTGCATCCATATGAGACAATGCTGTGAAAAATTCTAGCAAGTAACCACTTGACTTGGCCCCCCATCCCCTTAATTATAAGGGGAGTGCTTCCAGAGAGCTCCAAAGAAGACGTTTCCACTGATTTTATGCTTGTCATCATTACAAGTCAATCAACCAATTGTTTGGGTGCGATAAAGCCAAGGCTTGTGACCAGAGGCAGTCATGAACAGAAAAATGGAGGGCCAAATGGAGATAAAATTCATCAAGACATGGAGAAACAACATTAGTTTAAAGAGGGGTATCAGGAAACAGAAGGAGTGCTGTCCCAAGTCTGTCCACGTGTTAATTCAAGGATTCACACAATAGTCCCCGGAGGTTGTTCCTGTCAGTATTCTTAATTTTCAGAAGGGAAAACATCAGAGATGATAAGTGAATTTGTCTACAACAAAATATTCTATAAAGAGAAGAACCTGGTTTTGGGCCCAAGCAGCTGATTCCGGGGTCCATGTTCTGACCCATGACCCTGTACGGCTCCCCCAGGCCAGCTCATGCGAAACAGATGAGGCAAACTCCAAAGGTGCTCTCTACTGACTTGGAGAAAGAGCAGCACGCAGGAGAACAGAGGCTGGACTAAGGAGGGTGTGTGCTCTGTCTGGGTGAGCAGCAGGCAGCCTCCCGGGGCTGGAAAGCCACCCGGGCAGAGCCCCTCAAGCCGCAGATGAAAAAAAGCAAGCACAGGATAGCACCTTCGGGAAGCTCTAACGCGCACTCAGGCTTAAACCTTCTTTCTCCTCACACCAAACTAAACCCCTGGGGCTGCTCTTGTATACCTTTTTATAGGAACAAAACAAGGCACCATTCCCTTTCTTTGCTCTTTCACAGGCTGGAAAAGTCAAGCTCTACAGAGAGAAAGAATCAAACATTTGAATTTTATATTGCAACCCTCTAAACTACAGCTTAGAGATCTCCTCCTGCAAGTCAGCAATAGAAACACGTTTAAAACCTCACGTGCAGATGCCTGGCACCTTCAAAGAGAAACAGAAAAACATTTAAACATCTCAGCCTCTGTTATACGTCAATAAAAAGTTGAAGCAGCCCCTGGCCTCCTGTCTAGCAAGCCCTCAGTTTTTATTTGGATCATTTTGTTATATTTGGTCTTTAAAAGTTTCAAGGCTTTCTCTACAGGTGACTGGGAAAAAAAAAAAAAATCAAAGCAAGGTAGGAATGGGCTTGTCTGGGGGCCTGAAGATGGGAAGGAAAGGGTAGGGGTTACAGTTGCCACAGTTAGGGTCCTCTAAAGGGGGGGAGGGAAGGGATAAATGAGCTTCCAAAACGAATTCACGTCTGGATGTGTATGGGGGCGTACGTGTGCTTGCGAGTGTGCACGTGTGTGTGCACACGTGGGCGGTGGCAGGTGCTGCTGAGGAAGGAATAGCCTCCCTTGCCTGTAATTAAGCTTCCTCTAGGCCGGGTGTTCGCTCACAAGGCACGTTTCCCCGACTCCCAGAACTCTACTAATCGTGTGAAGTCTTTTGTGCCACAGAGACCCCAGCTCTCCTTCCCACGTGGCCAGAGCCTGGGAAGCCCCACACCATTCCAAGGAGGGAGTTACTGATCTCCGAGGATGGGTTAATCTGGAAAAAACGATCACAGCACTTGGGAAGCCTCCTCCAGCCACATATCCAAATACCTGGGGGCGGAGCGCCGGGGAAGGGGAAAGGGAAAGGCCAGGCGAAGGAAGACAAGAGAGCATTAAACGTGTGGAATGTCCTTACGTTTTATAAGGTGCAAACACGAAGCTAGCTATACTTCCCCACCACGTAGTAAATACACGATTACTAGGCAATTATATTTAAAACATTACAGAACCTCTGAAAATAATTGCCATGTTTAGGGCAGTTTTTCAATCCCTTGATAACAGTATAGTTTAATGGATAGAAACAACTATATCATTTATTCCTCTGACATAAAACGCTGCCAACCATGTAAGTACATGATCAATAATCGGGGTTTACAGTGGGTGTACAGGAGTCCCTAGAGCTGCAGCTTCACGCGAAGCAATAAGAGGTAAAATGAGAAGCGAGAAACACAGAAGGGAAGTGCTTCAGCAGAGAAGGACCCCAAAGGCTTCGCGATGCATTTATTTTTATGGCGCACAAGGAACAGTGTCAGAGCTCAACTTGGCACTTCTAAAGGATTTGTAAATCAGCTGTAAAACGTTACCTCTGGATTGGATTTTTCCATTTGGGTGTAATGGGAACGAGGACTGGAGCTGTAGCGGAGGCCTGGGTGTGGGTGGAGAGGGTGAGCCCACTGGAGATGAGAATATTGGTCTCTGATCCTCTCACCATTCTTCACATACCTGGGTATTAGACAGAAAATTAAAGGATTGGCTTGGGGGCAGGCTGGAACCTTTTGCAGGTATTCATTTTACTGAAAAAGATGTTCCCAGGTCAGCCAGTATGTACCCTGAGCAGCATATCTGAAATTGATTCAATAATTGCTCATAAAATAAAATAAAATAAAATAAAATAAAATAAAATAAAATAAAATAAAATAAAATAATGTAAAATAAGACAGCAGAGCTGCTAATGGGAGGTCTGAGAGTGGGATGCTTTGGAAGACACCAAGAAAGCAGAGGGAAGAAGGAGACTGTTTCCTGACGTGCGTCACTCCTTCCCAGGGTGGCACTAACTCCTCCGGAGATCATCAGTGTGCACTGGGACCCTGTCTCATGAGTGGTCAGCCTTTCTCTCCTTAAAAATCCTGAACAGTTATTGAGGGCTTCCTATATGCCAGGCACTGTGCTAGCCATTTTACTTGCATGACCTTTTACATCTTCACAACAATCCCCTGAGGTGTGTAATATCCTAATTCCAGATGATGACTACTGGGAATTGATGTTGTGTGAGGTTCTGTGGCCAAGGTTACTCAGTGTTTGAGTGGCAGCCCGGGGCCCAGCCCAGCCCTCTGTATTCACTCTTAACCACCACTGCATTCCTTCTTGTCCAGTCCAATCACTGATTCCATTTAGGTTAAGAGAGGCCAAGAGGAACCATAACGTACATGGATCTACCTGGAACCATCCTACCACAGTGCTTGTTATCTTATATTTGTGAGCTTATTTAAATGTTGGTAATAGCCTAGGAAAAATCATTATCCCTACCGTATAGAAGAGAAAACGAAAGCTCAGAGGTTAAGCCTCACATCTAGTAGAAGGTGCTAAGCCAGCTCAGCTTGCTTCCCACCCTCTCCTATTGGCACTGTAACAGCCTGCCTCCCATAAGCTAAAGCAGCCAGCTCAGCTGGCCATCGAGAGCCAATCTTCCCAAACTCAGACTTCCATTAAGTAAAATGTAAATCTGCCTTTTTGACTTGTATTTTGGGGTGTCAGTGAGATACCATGTATTTCAGAGTGCTTAGTTGGGGAGGGCGATGGTGAATGTGCCTCTCAGCTCTGCATCGGCCTCTCCGGTCAGGCTGTCTTCATTGGTATTCCTCAAGAGCTCCTTTTGCTTTTCACATTCTCTCTATCATCTCAATGATCCAAATTCTAGTCACGGAGCAAGGCTCAGCTTAAGTCTACCTTGCTCCATGAAGCTTTCCAGGATTTCTCTTCCCATATTTCCTGTATAATTCCTATTATTCCCTTGATCTCCTGGATCAGTGCCTATATGAGCAGCATTTTGTCCATTGTAACTCTGGTTTCTGACTTCTGACTCCTCAAAGGTCTAGAAACTATACTAAATACACAATTTTTAAAAATCCTATATGATGCCTATGACAAGGTTGGGTTCACACATGAACACTTGTTGAGTTAGGGTTGAATTAAGTTGGCATCCGCAGAGCCCTGAATATATATGACATAGAAAAACAAAACAAAAAAAATTGGTTAATTAACTAAGTTCAAATGAGACTATTTGAATAGTAAAGAACAAGATTGGGGTACCTGGGCTACTTCCCCAATATATATATTTTTTAATATGTTTTTTGTTGATTTTAGAGGGAGAGGAAGGAATAGAAACATCAATGAGAGAGAAATATCGATCGGCTGCCTCCTACACGCCCCTTACTAGGGATTGAGCCTGCAATCCAGGCATGTGGCCTGATTGGGAATTGAACCTGCGACGTCTCGGTGCATGGGACGACACTCAGCCAACTGTGCCACACCAGCAAGGGCTTCCCCAATATCTTGACACAGAACCTATCAGTATTCTTCTACTCAGTAGGTCTCAGATGCATCTGAATCACCTGCAAGGCTTCTTAAAACATATCTCTGCTCTTTCCCCTCACTCCACCAGAGTTTCTGATTCAATAAATCTGGCACAGGGCCTGAGAATTTGCATTTTTAATAAATTACCAGGAGATGCTGACTCTGCTGGTCCAAAGACCATGATTTGAGAACTATTGCGATTCTCCACCCTGACTGCACATTAGAATTACCTGGGGTGGGGTTGAATATCAGTGGCCTGTCCCACACCAGATCCATGAATTTAGAGCCTCTGGGAGTGGTCTGTTCTACAAGCCATTCACAGAAATTATCATATTTTTTCATAACTGTCTCTGCTCCACTGACTCACCTCTTAAAATTGAGATCCTTAAGGCTTCCATGACCATGTTCATTTTCCAGAAATAAACTTGGCAAATAGAAGGAACTCAATAACTGTTTGCTGAAAAAAAAAAAAAAAGAAATATGATGGGTCACTGTGGGGGCAAAATCACTCTGCAGAAATATGGCAACCAGGGGCCCACCCCTACGATTGAGGCAAGAGATTACCTGAAAGGCAAAGCAGCTTCCATATGTGATTATTTTTCTTCCTTTGAAAATGTCATTGTGGTCTCAACATCTAAGATTATAATCATATGGGTAAACTCAACAAACATTCTGTCCATGCTACCCAAACCAGGGATCATACAATCAAAGGCATTCAGTATCACATAGGTACACATGAGCAGTTGGACTGATATACGGTTCATGGAGGACTGCAACCAAATGGGCATGTCCTGTCTAGAGTTGAACTAAATCACTGTTAAGTCAGATTCTCTTGGTGCATTATTTATATACCCCTCCTGGGAAAACAGGACGATTAAATTCATTGATACTCAAATATTTATTGAGCAGCTTCAAATACTTTCTGAGCATCTACTCTTATTAAGCACCTATAACACTGAAAGACCATGTGCCAAGGCAAGTGTCTGTTTTAGCCAAATCAATTTGTTGGCCATTCCTCCTCAAGGCTCAAATGAACCTTAGTTCATGTCAGTTCTGTCATTGAAAAGGCATCTCCTAACCTTTCCCTAATCAGCCAAGGCATAACTTAGAGTCTGGATCAAAATAAATCTTCAACAAAATCCTTCCCTTGTTGACTTCTTTCTTCCCTTGCCTGGCCCTGATCGGATTACTTTTCCCTGGCAATTCCCTTAGCAATTACTATTGAGCCCATGATTATTGCTTTGACTCACTGATGATTGTCCTCAAGATTCTCTCCTACTTATGTATATCCAATTTACTATTTCTCCAATAACACCTAATGCAGTACATTGTGGTTGCTCAATAAATGTTTGTTAGTGAAGTGAATTGCAAGCTTTTTGGGTGCTCCATTACTTTTCCTACATGTGTCTCCAGGAGTGAGTCAGTCAGAACCCTTTTATGCTCTGGAAAGTCTTTGCAGTAGCTTCCTCTGGAAGCTCACTGAAGACTGGTCCTTGAATTCTATAAGTCTCTGCTCTACTGGGTTATGTCTCTTCAATTATGACTATTCTTTTTTCATAATTACTTCCCAAATACATTTTGTTCATAGGTATATTGATTTTTCTCAAAGCATTGGGACATTTTTCATAAAGATTTTCATCTTAAAAGTGAACATTTTCTTTGACCCAGAACAGTGAATAATTTCTACCTAATTGATAGTCCTGCTTGGATATTTAAGTTAAAATTACTTCCATAAAATCTGCAACATATTTCCTTTATTGGGTTCTATACTGATTGCTTTTGGCTACATTCACACCCTAAAATTCCAATGGGTGTGAGCCAAAGCTGCATAGTTTTGTGGCTAATAATAACAATAATAATGAGCATATTTCAAAAGTGCTAATTACAAATTCAATTGGATTGTGTTCTCATTATAAATGCTACAGGTTTTCTGCCAGGTTGCTGCTTCATGACAGTATGTTTTCAAACACCTGTTTACCTTTATTATCACTAGATATATTCAAAAAGAGAAACTTTTAAAAGTTGATGTGCATATTAAATTTCATGCAACATTGTAAATTTTGGAATCTTTTACCCAAAGTCCTTAACTGCACAAATTGAAGCAAAACGGATAATTATCTATACTTTGTGTAGACAAAGCACAGAAATGTCAAGAATTCTTCATTTATCTAATAGAATCCAACAAAATGTCAGGGGTGGGAGTAAGGATGAGCATGTAGAAAACAGAATTATCCTGATAATTTTCTTGTGCCAACCCAAACTTTACTAAATGTCAGTTATGTTTGAATCGCTGCTCCATTTGTGGAAAACTAAGACTTCAAAAGTGAATGAAACACAGCCCTGTGTAGAACCTATTGGACGAGATTTCCCTGTAGACTAATGTCATAAGGTGGTAAAGTCAGGAGAAGGAAGGGGAAGCCAACGGGAATGGCTGAGTGTGGACTTAAAATATTAAACAGAGGCATTCGGTTTAGGGTCAGACAGTGTTCTTGCTTTTTAAAATTCAGTTCTGGTAATGTGGTTCATGACAATCTTCCTGGGTCAGGAGGCATGCAGACAGGTTGATGATGGGCAGCCTTTTAGCCCAGCTCCATGTGTGATCACTGTTAGAGATCCTTCCTCGCAGAAGGCAGAAGACCAGGGCTTGGTTTTTAGAAAACGCCATCTCAGGAGTATGATGGATACTCTAGACAGTGGTTCTTACTTCTGATTACACATTAGAATAACCTGAGGAGCTTTTAAAGCACGTCATTATCCCCAGGGGAAGGAATTGACACCTTCAGGAGCACAAACCAGGCACGAGTGTTTTTAAAAATCTCCCCAGGTGATCCTACTCTGAAATGAGGGTTGAGAGTTACTATATTAAGAGAAGGTAGGTGTTAGTTATTAAGTGTCTTCATAGTTCTTCATTTTTGCCAATGCTTTGAAAAAAATTTATTTTGAGTGTCTGTGTGACTCATACAAAGGGGACCAGGATGCAGATGAGTGTTTCATGGGTGGTAGTTACTCTTCAAATCTGGAGAACCTCATCTTAACTCAGTTTCAGGCTTTGTTTGTTTTTTAAAAAGCAGATAAAACTTGGAATTGCTCCCATGATTAAAAGACGTGACACTCTGAGGGTCATAAATAATGAGGACTATAATGAATCAAAACTTATCAGACATATGAAAACCTGTGAGTCCACAATGATACTTTAAACATAAACAAAAACCTTCCTTGATCACCTTGGAGTTTGATAGGGCACCAACGTGTAATTTTGAAAGTGTGTAAATTAAGGGGAAATCTTAAGCATCTCTCCTATCTTCCCTTACTTGGACTGGAACTCAGGCTAGTGAGATAGTTGATGAGGAAAATAGTTCTTTATGTAGAAGAACCACATGTACCAAATGGAGAACAAAAAAGGACAGAATGAGAAAATTTCTGTTTTCCACTCCCTAATGAAATAGTAGATCTAGGCAACAGCAATCAATGATAGCTAAAATTATTGGAAAAGTGGAGGGGGAACTTCATAATGGATGGATTGAGCAGATCACACTTGTATTAATTTCCTATGGCTGCTGTAACTAATTGCCACAAACTCAGAGGCTGAAAACAACAGAATGTATTCTCTCATTGCTCTGGAGACCAGAAGTCCAAAATCAGTTTCATTAGGTGGAAATGAAGGTGTTGGCAGGACTATGCTCTCTCTGGAGGCTCTAGGGGAAGAATTTGTTCCTTGCCTCTTCTGTTTTCTGGCAGCTGCCGGCATCCCCTGGTTTGTGGCTGCACTGCTCTAACCCCTGCCTCCTTAGTCCGATTGCGTCCATGTCTCCTGTCTGTGTGAAATGTAACCTCTGCTTCCTTCTTGTGAGGACACATGTGATTGTATTTGTATCCTAACCAGATAACCCAGGATAATCTCATCTCAAGATCCTTACCTGAGTCACATTTACAAAGACAAGCACCCCACTTTTTTCGTGTGTGCCATATAAGATAACATCCATAGGTCCCAAGGATTAAAACATAGATACTTTTAGATTATTTTTCATCCTACCACAGCACTGAAGCATTGGTCAATCTTTATATCAAGTAAAATTGGCTAAATAGATAATTTCTACTCCCCCCACAAAATTAACTCAATGTAACCAAGCCTCTAGCTCCAACTGCTGATTTATGGGGAATGGAGGAACATATTAAATGACACCAAAAAGATATAATCAGCTAAATCCAGCAATTCTTCAAGACAAAAGACTCAATTCTCAATTTCTATAATAAATGTACTGAACAAGGAGGGAAACTATTATACATCAAAAGAGATATAAGAGCATATTAACCATAATCAATATTGATAGAGTCTTGTTTAGGTGCTGAATTGAACAAAACAACTATAAAAAAGGCATATTCGAGGCAATCTGGAAAAATTGAACACAATTCGATAATATTGAGGAATTGTTGGGTTTTGGAGGGGTCTGATAATAATATTGTGGTTATGTTTTAAAAAATGAAATTTAGATGAGCCTATTAAAATATGTCAGAGTGAAATGATATGTCTAGCAGTGGCTTTAAAGTACCCCAACAACAAATAAATAAATAAAAACAAATAAGCAATGTGATGGTGGAGAATAGATAGAATAAGAATGGCAGATGTTAATTGTGGACACTAGGTGATGGATGCGTGGCAGTCTATTAAAGTAGCTTCTCTATACTTATGCATGTTTGAAAATTTACCCTCTCAGTGTCCCAGTGCCCCCAAGAATCCCACAGGTTCCCAGTCTCCTAGGAGAGTCACATGATTAGAGTCACATGACTAGAAGTGTTAATATCCCACATACTGCTCCAAAGCACGAAGATACTTCAGCCAGCAGGAAAGATACAGTCTTCATATCCTCCTGCTTCCCAATGCCTGAGGGCCTTATCCCAGAAGAAGGAGAGAGTTCGTCCGCAAAGTGTAAAGATGGTGCTTGGACTTCTTGGTCCTTTGGACCCAAATCTGACTCTGAGCTTTGCGTGATGTTCTTCTATCACACAGGTTGTGTGAGGAGTGCATGAAATGGCAAGTGCCCAGAAGAAAGCAGGCATGCCTACATATGGTTTATTAGTGTTTTAAAGTCTTCATTTGAGCTTAAATGGGGTGCAGACATGACTGTACACATGTGGTGAAATGCTGAGTAAGATGACCCTCATGGAAGACTGAAGGTCTCCAGAGAAATCATTTATTCTAAGGTGAGAATTCAATCTGAACAATGCATTAGACCTCACTAAAAATAAAAGGTTTCATAGCTGCAGGAAGAAATGATTTTCAGTCACTCAAATCTATTTCAGAATCAATCCCATGGACTCACTCCTTGGTCTTAGAGTGAGGCAAGGCTATAAATAAAACTGAAATAGCTGTTTTGCTGAAAATCAAAAACAAGCAAACAATAGTATTGCATTGATACCCTGCAAACCAGGGGTGGTTTCAAAACGTTTATTAAAAAAAAAGGATCTCTTACCCTTTGGGACACTATGGAGGGACCTAGAGAGAATTATGCTAAGTGAAATAAGCCAGTCAGAGAAAGACAAGTATCACATGATCCCACTTATATGTGGAAGCTAATGAACAAAATAAAGTCATGAACAAAATAGATACAGAGACATAGAACTGTGGAGCAGTCTGACGAATTTCAGAGGGAAAGTGGGGGGGGGAGCAGTGAGGAGTGGGGGGGTGAGATTAATCAAAAAACTGATATGCATATATGTATAACCCCATAAGCTATGGACACAGACAATAGTGTGGAGAAGGCCTGAGGGGGGTGGAGGGGGCTAATTGATGCCGGGTGGAGGGGATCAATGGATGGGGGGGAGGGGGGTATATGTAATACTTTCAACAATAAAGATTAAATGTATACAAAAAAACCCAAAAGACCAAGCAAAGGTATTACCCAATCAGAACAGAACAAATGCCAGCCATGAACTGCGATGAGCTCAAGACCATTACTACCAAAACGGTGAAGAGCCATCCCATCCACTCTGTTAACAATCACAGGCACCCTCGGCACAGCAGATGCTCACTTCAGTGTGATTCCCTTTGTAGCCACGGTGGGAGGTAGTTTTGCATTTCTGTGGGTTGGTGCAAGGGCATGCGTCCTTTGCTTGCTGGAACCTCTCCGAGCAAGAGGGAAACAGAAGGCTGAGAGGTACCCCTATGAACTAGTTCATGCAACTTACTCCAGTGGAAGACAAAGGGTTGGGATATAGGATTAAGAATTTTAAAATTCTTAGATTTTGAAACTGCAAGGAAGACTTTTTGCTTTTCATGAAACAATACGATTAAATTAGAAGCATGAAAGAGCTGCATTCTCAGACGGTATAATTAATTGGGGCACTTAACTCATTGGGGGGCAATGGTTGAGCTTCTTTTAAAGGTAAATCCAGAAGCGAATATTGAATTTAAAAATTCAATTGTTTGTTTTCACAATTTTAAATCAGGGTGCTGGAAAGAGTCACCCATCCATCAGTCAAAGGCAGTTCTAAGGGAAGACAAAAGGCCTTTTACTGCCAGTATAATATAATCACTTTCCTAACCCAGCGTTCTGAAGCACTCCTAAGGGTTGGCACTGAATTTAAGCTCCAAATCACTCAGATCAAAAAGAGCTACGCTCAGTCTGTCATCAGGAGGCAAGCTCTCCAAGGTGTATTTTTATCCCAGACTCATCTAAGTTATGACAACTCACCTGGTTGGTTTCTGCCATTTGAGTAGAGAGAGGCATCAAAGTGACAGGACATCACTCTGTGTTCCTTGTGAGGTGTGATGGAAAAGAAAAACAAACCTGGGGGAACAGATTTCAGAGTATTTCTCAGACGTCTCCAGATTGGAGAGATATGGGGCACTGTTTATGCTTTTTCTTACCAAGGGCTCTTCTGAAGTTGAAACTCCTGTCTATTTGTTCATCTGTTTTACTGCTTTGATCTTAATACATCTCCCTATCCTTACGGATCTTAAAACTTGCAGCCTTAATATGCTGGGATCATTCTTGGTCATTCCCTTGAACTGTGGATTTGTACATCGAGCACCCTCTTCCCATTGCTTAGCCATGTTAGTACTGGACTAATTTGCTTTTCTGTGGAACCATATCTTTAGGCCACATTGATTTTCCACATTGGAAAGTGATGGAATCTAGTGCTTGCTTAATTGATAAACGATGACAGATGATTGATAGATATAGATAGATAGATTAAATAGGTAAATAACTAGATGAATATAAATATATAATATATATTCACAAAATACATGTTTACATATATGACATCTATATCTATAGAAATATCTATATCTATATATCTATTATAGATAATCACAGATGTCGCAGCTGTCAGGGACCTCCTAACCTATGTATTAGATGGCTGTTCAATCTCCCATCCCCTAGGTTTTCCAGATGAAGTATATTTTGCTGACACTGCTGGTATTGTTTCAGTTGGTTTAGGTTATAATTGCCAATGCACTTCAACTTTTTCCACCTTATGTTTTTGCTTTCTTACTGTACTTTTTTAATAATTATTTTCCCCTTTTCTAACTTCCTTTGATGTGATTGAGTTTCCTTCAGTCTCATGTTTTCCTTTACTGATTTGAAAGATATATATCCTATTTCTATTATTTTAGTTATTATTCTTAAATTTTTACCATGGCTCCTGATGTGATAGGATCTTGAGTGAATTTTGCTCTAATATGGCAAGAGCCTTAGAACCATTCAACTCTGATCACCCCTCCCACCTTACATGCTATTTTGTCCAATATGTATTTCCACCTTAATTTTACATCCTACCGAATCATTCCTCTAGTTATCTTCATTGCTGCTGTTTTACATAATTATGGGTTGTTTATATAAACCCACATACTTACCAGGATTTTTGTTCATGATCTTGCATCTCCCTCCTCTTCGAGTTCTGAGTTTAAATCCCTTTCCCCTGAGCTACACCCTTAGTCTGAGCATCTGGCATGGGTCCGATAGTGGTAAGCACTCAGTTCTTACCTGATCATCTATTCACTCCTGTTCATGAGTGAGAGCAGTTGGATGTAAACTTCCACGTTGATAGTTGCTCCCTCGGAACTTTGAAGGTGCTATTCCATTGTCTTCTGCATCCCCTTGCATTGAGAGGGTGACGCCACAGTATTGTGGTTGTTCTGTTGGGGGTGATTTGTTTCTTTCTCTGGTTACTCTTAAGATTGTCTATTGGTCTTTGGTATTTCTATAAGATGTGTTGATATATTGCCTAGTCCCTTGTAAGCCTCCCAAACTTGAGGTGTCATATCTTTCATCAAATCTGGAAGGTTTTAGGCCATATCTTTTCACATTTCCTCTCTTTCCAGGGAGGAAGAGAAACAGAAAATGGACACATGCACATGGTGTATAATACACACAAGTGATAATAAACACTATGGAGAAAAACAAAGCCTGGGTAGGATATGGTGGCTGATGCAAGCGAGAGTGCTGGGGTGAGATAGTGTGGGACAGAAAGGCCCGTCAGCCCTGGCAACTTGACCAGAGGCCTGCGTGAGATGGGCAAGCAAAGCATGGATACATCTGAGGCATGGGCACAGCCCCCTTCAGTGCCACATTGTGTTTAAGGAGAGGTGAGAAGGGAAGGGGGTGGGCAATGGAGTCAGAGAAGAAGCGACAACATAGGGTCTTTCAGGTCACTGAAAAAACTTGGAGTGTTATTATGGGTGAGGCTTGACGCCACCGGAAAGTTTTATGATCTTGCTGACCTTTCAGAAGACTATGACTGGCTGCTCTGTGGTAACCAGGGTGGAAACAGGGAGGTTAGTTAGGAAGCTGATGCAGTTGTTAGGCAGGTAAAAGTTGGTGGCTTGAGAATAGTCACTTCCGAGGTGGTAAGAAGTGAATGGATTCTGGGTTTACTTTGAGGGGAGAGTTGAGTAAATTTCCTATGTCACTCTATTTCATGACTTTGGAGCCAACTCAACAGGTAGCCTAACTTTGTATTTGTTGAGTGAACAAAGAATGAATGAATGAATGAATAAGTGAATGACTGCATAACTCTAGGCCCTCTTTGACACCATTTCCACTGATAAAATAAAAATCATCAAACACTGAGAAATTGTGCATGTTTTGCTGTTGTAGTTAGAGTGGCTCCAACCATATTTTTTTAAGTAATAGATCTTACATGTGTACTAGATCTGCTTTCTGGCCCAGTATTCCCAATTTGTTAAAACTTTAGATCTATTGTCCATCTTCTGCTGGAATTTGGAATTGTTCTGTCAAGTCTATAACTGACACTCAATTAGACCATCGGTAAATCTGCCTCAGTCATACATTTGTTCTGAAATCCTAATTTATGTTCTCAAGACAAATGTAATCGGTCAAATAAACAATATACATTTTGATTTCAGAATGAACAGGGACAGTTCACATTTTTCTGTCAGTTTGTTTCAGGATCATGTTCAATGGAGCTGAATGACAAAGGTGAACTACTCAATGAACGATAGTAAGACACACATTAGAAACTATTGGCCTCTTGAAACAATATGGTAACTATTTAAATGTTACTGTGGACATACTAACTCTAACTTTTAACAGATTTCAAAGAAATTTAAAAGTGACAGAGATAAATGCCTTAAATGAATCTGTAAATTCATCGATAATTTTCTAATCAATCCTACTTTTATTAAATTATCTTTTGAAAATTTAATTAAATTTTTAATTAATTCCATTTATGAACCGCAATAATGTCTTCTAATTACGTGATTATGCCAAGTGAAGTCTGCTGTTCGCAGAACTACTGGCCTAAGATGTCTAAAATCACCAAGGATACATTATCTTTTCCTTATTATATACATAACATAGAAAATTGCCCTTGTGATTAGTACTCTTTATGCTTCATATAGTACATTAACGGAATCTGAAGTGCTGAGATGGTAACAAGTGAACGGGCATATAAGCCGTGCCAAGCAAATCGGTGCCAAATGGGTCCAGCTCTCATGGTGGAAATTCACAGAAGGTCCAGGGTAGTTAAAATATTGAGAGGACAACTTCAAATATCACAACCTCTTGGGTTGGACGGAACTTCAAAGATGATTTCTTTCCAGCCCTACATCGGTCTCCAACGGCACTTGATATGGAATCACAGTCCCTTTGCTGCGCTGATCCTGAAAACACATTTTGATGCCAGCAGTCTGCTGGGCTCCGCACTGGGGCGATTCTAGGGGGGATCAGCAGGCTTCCCGGCCTTGGCAATCTCAGAATCTGCCCTCTCTAAGTTTCCACAGGTTGCCCACAGATGGCAGTTTGCTCCCCCACAGAAGTCAAACAAGACCTATAAGACTTCAGCTCACTTAAGAGAAAGAACATTAAAGAGAGGCTCCTCGTTTTGTGCTGCTACTCTCTAGGTTGGAGAGAGACAGAGCAGAAGGTGGCGAGACCGTCTCCAGCATTCATTAACTGACCCGTCCTTCCAGGGTAACCACATGAAAGCAAATCACCCTTCTCTTCCGTCCTTGAGAGAAATGGAGTGGCCTCAGCCAGAGCACATTTCCTTGCCTGCGCAAAACACTTCCATTCTGCTACTGTCAACAGAGCTCAGAAGCTTGTCTTCTCTCCCCTCCCCCACCAACCCATCACCACGGTGATGTTGCCCACAATTTCACAGCGGTTAACTTTCTACCGAGAGCGAGATTGCCTGAAACCAGTTTTTCATTAATGACAATAATCGCTACATCAGCCTTTTGCTAATGATGATAATAGTTCCAATTTATCCCATGCTAATCATAACATAATACTATGTCACTGAATTCCACAGTACCCCATTGATATCCCCTTTCTGCAGATGAAGGCATGAAGGAGATTCAGAGAGGGTAAGAGACTTGTCCAAATTTCTATGGCCAGCCAGCTCTGGAGCCAGAATTCAAATCGGGTGTCTGATTCTTAAACCAGGCATTTAACCTGTCAGGGAGCTGCATTTGATCGTAGCAGAAGGATGGGAACGGCTAGAATGGAGGCGCAAGCACCTGCCCGCACACCTGGCCCAAGTTCTTGGAATTCCAGACACCCCTTAAAGAACGAGCTTATGTCAACAGAGTTTTCTAGAGAAGCTGAGGTTATCTGGGAATCTGGCTGCCAGCGTTGGTTCTCTGATCTGCCCTGCTCCATCCAACAACATAGACCCCAGTTTCTCGCCAGCAGCCAGCAGCGCAGGGCAGCCAAGACTAACAAGTGTAGGCACTGTGCAGGGTACCGGCCCATGAATAGCACTATTCTTCACCGGCCAACACTGGCCCCATTGTTTCAGGCAATGAATAGAGCTGTGTGGAAAAAAAAAAATTCACACACGGAGCAAAAGCAGCAAAATTTGTCTCTTTGTGATGGTTTCAAGACTGGGTGAAAAAGTCATTCTTCACCTGGTGCTATTTTACATATTCTTTCACAGACAGGACGCACTTTCTGGCAAGGGAAGAGCCTCTTTCTAAAAATTAAAAAGTTACAGGTCACAGTGCAGGTGGGAGACGCGTGAGGCGACCTCAGAGCTTGACGGCACTCATTCCGGGCAGCGCTGGGGAGACCAGAGCGATGCTCCATCATTTTGACTCAGGGTAGTTGAGCTCCATTCCCACAATCGCCTTGGCCTATTCTGGACACGCAGCTTTCGTCTGCATTTTCCCAGATAACAGAGGAAAAGTGAAGGACACAGCATTAACTACTGTTTACGATCGGACTCTCCTTTCTGGGTAAATAATTATCAAACTTCTATTTCCCTTCCATAGGGTTGGGCTCAGTCATTCCCAGAATCATCTCAGCGGCTGCCTGGCTGGGTCGCAGTAAATGACAACCAGGGGACCTATCTCTATCTTTGTCCTGTGTGTACCATTAGATGAAGTCAGGGTCCCACAAACCACTAGATTAATTTAATACTTACATGTGGGAAATTTATTCCCCTCTTAAGAGCAGGCACTAACATAACTCTGTACAGACTGTGTCCTCTACACAGAACCTCCTTGTTTTCAAACCATTTGTAAAATCACTATTGGAGGTAGATGTCCTTGGACACAAATAATCCTCAATCGAGTGCTGAATGAATTATTATTTTGTATACCTTGGTGTCATACAGTTCAGTGATTTTCATTTCTCCAAAATTGATATCCTTATTTTTGTAAAACTTTCAGAGGCAGACTAATACAGCGACGAGAGCGTGTATGAGCTTTAGATGCAAGTTGATTTAAATCCAGGCTTAAAAAGTAGCTCTGCAGGGTGAGTCTATGTCTTACATTGTCCTGGAAAGACCTCATTTATAGCCAGTGTCTTGGTGTAACTGTAACTATTCCCCTGTCACACTAAAAGAGTGTCCTATTTAAATGAGGATGGTAAGGTCACCCTATACTTATGCCACCTTGGGCAAGCAACTTAACTTCTGTTAGCTTTTCTTTTCTCATTTATTAATTGAGAACACTGCTATTTAGCCCTTAGGATTAGTGTTAGTGTTAGAGCAAATACATGTGCATTGCCCTGAATATCACCTGAGGCATTGGCAGGGACTTAGTAAATGGTGACTATTGTTGCCCTGGTGGATTTGGCTCAGTGGTTAGAGCATCAGTTTGATACCTGAAGGATGTCAGGTTTGATTCCTGTCAAGGGCACGTACCTAAGCTGCAGGCTCTATCCTCCATCTCTCTCACATCAATGTTTCCCTCTTTTTCCCCTCCCCCTCCCTCCCACTATCTCTAAAAAAAAAATCAATGGAAAAAATATTCACCAGTGAGGATTAACAACAACAAAAAAAGGGACTATTGTTAATATTTCCTCTAGACACAGTGCCTTAGAGAAGTGTGTCCATGTGGTTGAAAAAACATAAACCACTGAAATAAAAATGTAAAAAAAATAAATAAATAATTGAGGGAATGACATTGAGTCTCCAAGGTTTATTTTGCGAAGTAAAGACATGAGAGAAAAAATAATGCCACCAATTATAAACATCTTCTTGTGAAAGAAAGGTTATTTTAAAAGCTGAAAATGAAGAAAAGAAAATGTTTGAATGAAAGACAGTCCATTTAATTTAAGGTATTTATCATTATTTTTTAAAACAAAATATTACCTTTTGAAGGTAGTCAGACTATGCCACTGCGAAATATGCCATTTTGGCATAAGGATAATTTTTGCGCTGAAGGCAATTGAGAATTGTTGGGGAGGAAAATGTTTCCTTCTACCTTTCTAGGTTCTTTGGCTAGTCTAATAATTGAATTAACATAAGACAGAGTAACAGGAGAAAAAAACAAATTTAATTTTGTATATGGTGGGAGGCTCCGTAAGAATATGAAGCCAATAAGCTGTCAGGCAATTAAGGTTTATAAACTGCCCTGAGCTAAGGAGAAGTGGGTAAGGGTCTGGGACTTCAATGGGAAGGAAAACAATTCACAAGAAGATGGAAAGCGTAAATGTTTGGTACACAAACTATTTGCCATGCCAAATCAGAGAAGTCTTTCTAATGTAAAAAGATGTTCTCTTTAGTAACAACTCTCTTCCTGGAACAAGCCCTCTATCTAAATTCTTTTAGACAGTTAAGAAAGAGGTAAAGAGAAAAACTTCCGTAGTCTTCTGTTTCTTAAAAAGAATCGGCCTTAAATCGCCCTCATGCTAAAGAGACACATTTTGTGGTGGCAGGTTTTGCTCTCCAATGGAATCAACAAATCCCGGAAAAATTCTCTGCCTCTCCCTTATCTGCCTAAAAGCAGATAATATATTTTTCTTTGAGGAAGGTGCCTTTCACCCTTCCAGGGAGAGAAGAGAGACTCATCACTAAAAATGGGGGTCAACACCAAGGTAAATTTGTATAACAGGCCTCACTAAAATAGCCTTTACCTTCCATGAGTTCCCCCAGATAGTCCTAGTCACTTCCCTAGAACTTGTTGTTCCTTGAACCCCAATCTCCTATTCCTTTGTTAAGAAGGGTATATAAGCCCCCAAGTCTAATCACTTCTTTGAGTATTACTTCTTTTCTGTGAATCCCCATGAATATAAAAATTAAGAAAAATTCTGTGCCTTTTCTATTATTCTGTCGTTTGTAGTTTAATTTGCAGGCTCCCAGGTATTAAATCTAAAGGGGTATGATACCATTGTAATAATCTGGTTATCATTTAACAGGAAAGGAGTAAAGGGAAGACTAGATAATACAGGCATGCCATTTATACAGCTTTTCCAGGAAGCTGCAGTTAACATTCTTCAAGTCTGTTCCCCACAAATTGCTGGGGGAAGGGACTGGACAATAGGCGCATGCCCAGGAAGGTCTGAGTGGGAAGGTGCTTACCTGTCAGTCACACCTGGGAACTAGGCGTGGCCACTGCAGGGGCGAGAAACCTGAGATACTTAATCCCTGAACAAAGGAGCCTCTCTCTCTCTCTTTCTCTCTTTCTCTCTTTCTCTCTTCCTCTCTCCCTCTTACTTCTCAAGCATGACTGTTGCAGGGAGGAACTTCCCTGCATTTGACCCACACAGTGGACTAATGGACCTTAATTAACCTGATGTTGAACTGGACCGTCTGCAACATGGAACAGAAGCTCTGGACACTGGCCCTGCTTTTGACTCTACTGGAATTCAGGTTGCACCTTTTCCAGGGCTGGTTTAAGGGACACAGGACTTTACAATCCAAGGAATGTAACTCCACCCGAATAAAGCCTTTTACCACATCTCATCCTCCCGTGGGGGCTTCTGAAAATGCTTATTTCAGCCATATCCCACTCCTACTAGCGAGGGAGGAATTTGATTCTGCAGCAACAGGTGGAGGAAAAGTTTTTCTCCCTGACACTTTCTTTTATCTCTTTTAGTAGCAGCCCCATGAATGCTCATCATAGACTCGTAGTGGTCCAAAGTCAGAAAGTTGGAGAAACACTGGCCTTGTAACACAGTCTTCCCCTTCTATTTGCTACCTTCCTGACCACTGTCCTCTTTTTGTTCCTGTTATTTTACTCTCATACTCCCCAAACACTATTTTTATCATTTGATACCTCCGTGTTTCAGTCTTAAGCTCAGTGCTCAGTAGGCTACAGATGCTTTAAAAATATGTGGCTGATTTCCAGCTTCATGTCTTCTCAGGTAAAATTTTTAATTTTGCCAGCTTAAACATAATTGTTACTCTAATTCACCTGTGTATTTTCTCTAAATTTTACATACTATTGAAGATTCCAGTCAATATAGGAAAAATGCATGTGGTTCAATAAAGAAATCAAAAGAGATTTTGCATCAAGCCTTTAAGTAGCTACATGCTTCAAGTATTTACTTTTTTAGCTGTTTTAGCATAATATGGACCTAGTCTGGCTTTCAATCTGTACATGATTCAGAAGCAAAAACCCTTTTTTCCCTTTAGATTCCTAAAAAATTCACCCTTGTTAAACCATTGAGAAGGATTGATCCAAGTAGATGGCATTAAGAAAAGAATGAGAAACCTCTCCAAGAGGCTTCCCCACCTCCATTCCATTTTTTATCTGAATGCCATTTAATACCTACAATGCCTTTCCTGGCATTTAACCTAACAATACTTTTAAAGATTTAATATTACCCTCTTTTCCCTCAAATGATATTTGCATAAGCCATAATTAAGTTTTTGGAGTCTTATAGAGAAAAAAAATCCATTGAAAGAAATAAAGCAGTGAGGCAAACATTGTAAATTGGAGGAGCTAATCACACAAAAAATGATAATAGCTTCCAAACTGTAGAGTCAAAATTTACTTATATTTCCTGACTATTATGACTATTAATATTTTAAGATCTATTTATACTAAGATATATCTTTGCTTTCTAATTTGCTCTTTTATTCAAGATGATCTTTAACAACGAAAATCTTGTAACCCACTATCATAATCAGGCTTTTGAACTTTTAAGTAGAAGCCAGGTTCTTTTTAAGCACTTCATTTTCAAACATTAGGAGATGAAAAAGCATTTCTTCTCAGATGCAAATTTTTTATTGTTTAGGAAAGTAGAAACTTCTTTGGACCTGAAATGCCAATAGGAAATGTCCTTTAACAAATACGAATCTTTTGAATAGATGCAAATTCATCGTTTTGACTTTAACTCTACCATTAGCTTTCTATTTAATACACATGTTACATTTTATTGTATTGCCATTTTGTAGTTTGCTTTATTGACATCTTCAACAACTTTACAAGTTTTTAAGGAATGGAAATGTGTAATTTGAGCTGCACCTGAAACAGAACTCACAGTTCATAATCACACAATTCTGATCACGTGAGAGTGATATGGTCAAATGACAAGAAACAATATATTTCGGCAACATTTACTGCTATCACTCCTGTATGACTGTAATGTCTTTGCAGGACTTCACAAGGTTCATTAGATGATTGAACCACGAAGGGATGGTGGGTGCACATATGGCCAGCATAGATGTGAAACAGGAATGAGGGGAAACTATAGAGGTCTAGGCAAGATGGTTGCCCTTGGGGTTGGTCTCATTGAAGTCTTCCAGACACAATATTTTCTCAAAACTCGGGACAAAAATTGCATAAGTGACTTCTTTTTGAAGGTGACAGTTATTTTCAATATTTTATGCAACCGACTGATACGACAGAAACTTTCAATTATACCTTAGCCTGCTACCCAGCTAAGCTTTCTTGTTGCAGGGCTAGAGTGAGAATAGCCCTACAGACATTTTTCTTTTTCTGCTTTTTTTTTTTATCAACTTAACAAATGTTTGTTTTCAATTTGTTTTTGACAATGAACTTAATAAACTCTTTCATCTAGTTAAGATTTATGAAAAGTGTTTCTCCCCTCACTTATCTCATTTATAGACTGTGTAATTTGCATAATGGTAAGACTGGGCATTTCCATTCTTGCCTTTCAAGCACTTCCATTCTAATTTTCCTGGTAATCGTAAGTGCACTTAACAACAATGGTCCATTGATCCAGCGTGTCTCTTACCTGCCCTGGAGCGACTGGGCAATTGTTAACCATAGAAGCCACAAAACAGATAAGGGAATCGACCATTAGTGTAAAAACTCTGCTTATAATGGTTTCAATAATAATTAATATGCAGGATAGCTAGTCCTGTCACACACCATTTCAGACTAGAATTGCATCTGTCAGTCCAAATCCTGACTCCATTTGAGGCATCCAGCACCGAATCTAGTTAGACAGCTAACTGAATTAAAACAAAAATCTACAGATGCATGATAAATGCACAGGATGCGATGTCACACATGAATGACTCCTGTACAGGCCAAATGACAGATGTATTTCCGCGACTCCAGGCCAGGCTCCAGCACAAACCACTCTTCATTTATCAATAATTGGGCCTTAATTTCATTTGGCAGTGGTGGAGCAGCATGCTCAGCTTCCTCTCCAATAGACAAGCACTAATTAGACTTTTTGTGTGTGTGAGGGGGAAGGGTGGGCACCAATCTTTTGATTTATTTCAAATAGTCAACCATAAGCAAAGTTAGAGCTTGTCCTTTGGAAGGGAAGGGCCTGATCCACCCACAGCTCATTATTAGTGATAATATCTTGCAATGGGAACTCTTCAATTATTAATGTTCCATTTTGATGAAGATGAGGAACATTGAAGAGGCCAAGCAGAAAAAAAAAAATGAGAATGGGTAGAGCTTATATATCAAGCTTCTTAAGGTACTTGCTAACTTTTCTTGCTCTTGGCTGAGTTTCGCTTTGCTTTTTAGGCCTCTCTTAGTCTCTGTCTCTCTCTCAAAAAGATTTACAACCTTCATAGACAGATGGAAGCAATATAAATAGGAAAATTGTAAAACAATCCTTAAAATTGTAATTGCAAAAGGAGAAAACTATTAGGATTATTTCCTTCTCAGGTTCCATGTGAATTTTCAGACCTAATTTTTTTAACATTGTTGCTTTTATTTTAGGTGAATTCATTGAAAGAATTTGTAAAATGTCTGAGAGTTCTTAAAAGGATTAGTGTTCTCCACTATCACCCAAGTAGGGAAAACTCCCAAAGGATTTCCAATCATGTGTACAAGAGAACACAGCAAGCTTACGTCACATAAACCAGCCCCAGAATTACAAAGCTACATGGAAATATCCGTATATTGGCCACTTTCTCCCCTATATCTACATCGTGGGGGTGAACACTCTCTATCTCAATGCCCACAGAGCCCAAGTATTCATCTGTTCCCTTTTTTAAAGCAAGAGTCAAATTGGCGTAGCAGACAATTGACTGTGGCTTTTTCCCTAGGTGGACCTTTCCACATTTAAGTAGTTGCTGCTAGTTGCTCTTTTGGACTTAGAACCAGCCATGCTTTTCAGGTTCTCTCAAGCTTCTCGCCTCTCCTTCCAAATGCCACAGTGAATGACAAATGGGTGACCTGGTTCTCCCTCAACTTCCAAACACGAGCTTAATGTCAGCAAGGAGCCCTTTTGACCCACTCTTGAGATTATGCTGTTCCCTGCCACTCAGACACTCCTCAGTGTCACATTTATTCTTCTTCATTGGCATAGGTGATGGCAGTGATGCTGTCCCGAGGACTGATTGCTATGCCCAGATGATCTGTTGAAGTTGGCTGCCTGATCCAGCACACAGCATAACTGAGGAGGATGAGGGACAGAATCCGTTCCCGTTTCACCCCAGTAACCATGCCAAATTCAACAGAGAGATCTCCATATGGCCAAACACAAGTGAGGTAATGTGTATATTATGCCATAATAAATGAAGTCTCATAGGTTTCAATGGCTCATAGTAGCTATCAGGAATCTTTCCTAGCAACTCATGGGAAACTGAGCAGCATGCCATAAATGGGAGAGCCATAAATAATTTTGCAGCTCAGCCACCAGGGTTGCGGTGAAATGCTGTGCTTGCATGATCCACTCTAAACGTTGACAGACATGTGAGCATGTGTGCCATTTTGTACGCAGGCTCCCCTGCAGAATGCAGGAGCACGGAAGGACTGGCAATTTACTTGGGAAAGATCTGAAAACTGAAGAAGCTGTGAAGACTATGGTCTAGATAGGGTGCTGCTTACAACTTCAGCATAACAGGATTTCTCAAGACTGCTGGCACTTGTACTTCTTAGCAGATATTTAATGAGGAAGATAAAACAAAATACTCATGGAGTATATCGTATTATTACTTAAAACACCCATTGGCCCTCCCTGTGGGAGGATTGTACTTTTCTGCCCCATTGACATTCAGCTTGGCCACGTGACTTGGCTAGTGAAATGTGAGTGAAAGTGTCACGAGTTAAAAGCAGGACCTTTAAGAGCCATCATGTGGTTCTCCTATGTCTTTTTTCCCTCTGCCACAAGGCCAGTAATAGCTCAGGTAAGACCTGCTCCATCGTCTGGGCCTTGGATTGAAGCCATATGGAACAGAGCCACAGCCAACCAACGATGGACAAGTGACATGAGCAGACTTAAACTGTTATTATTGTCAGCCACAAGGATTTGAGGATAATTTATTGCTGCAGAATAATTTATCTTAAGATGGCTGATACAGATCATAGCACAGGTTTAAGATAAAATAGACTGTTTAATTCTAATTACTTTAACATTTAACAATGGTAGCCCATGAACCTGAACAGATGAAGATAGGAGAATTGGTTTTCAATGATACATGTATATACTAGTTTCTGTTACCATTGACCCTCTCCTCTACTTGCACATGACTCCATGGAATGACCTGCAGCAATGTGCAACCAGCATGTGTCTGCCATTGCTCTTGCATGTGAAGCTAGGGTGTGTCCTTTCTTCCTTCTTGTGTGACCTCCTCTTAATGCCTCCTGTGTTTGTTTAGCAGTCTTCCCCGCTCTTGGCCCCAGCAAGGAAAGGATTCAGAAACCTTATAGAGTGTTTCAAGGTATACTAGAGAAGATTAGGGCATTGGGCATGATGATAGAGTAGTCATATTGAGCTCACAATCTGTCATGCCCAAAGGGATCAAATTAGTTGTCCCAAATACCTCTTGGAAGATGCAGGCCTGGGGAAACTGTACTTGGGCCAAGGTTCCTGAAATATAGATTGAGGTCAAGGGTGGGGCAGACTTGGCTCGAGGTGTACAGTGTGTCAGGCCATGGTCTGTGGAGACAGAGCCAAGGAATCAGCACCTACATGAACACACTGAACAGAGGTCCAGTTCAGGCATGAAAATGAAACTGGAGAGCAGGGTTCAGAAGCAGGCTGGGAAAGGGAGCTGACAACGTCTCCTTAACCATATCTGTGCTGGTTAGGACTCTTTGTTGCTAGTGTAGAGGGGGGAAAATAATTTTCATTCTACCCTTCTGAGTTCTAAGCTGAGAATCCTGTAACGAAAGACATATTAATAAGAGAAAGACAAACAAAAGTTTATTAACATGTATATCTATCTCATGCATACGTGGGAGATACTCAGGGAAAAAGTAAGTAACTCCCCAAGGTGGCTTAAGATTCAGAGTTAAATACCATCTTAATAGGGAAAGGAAGAGGAGATGTAGTCTTCTTAGAAGACAGCAAATGGCTTTCAGGAAAGATGAATGAGCCCTTAGAGGAATAGATGGGAGGTATGATAGTTTGTGACAAAATGTATCTGGGTGTGGTGTCCACTTCTAGTCTCTTCTGTGACAAGAGCCCACCTTCCCTGGTTGATGATACTCCTGGGAAGGGGATTATGGAACTGAGTTCTTTTTGGAGGATCTGTCTAGGCAGATAAGGCAAGTTCAGAGAAAGCCTCTCCCTGAATTTATTGCTTTTCAACTGCCTACAGCTTAAAATAATGAATATACCAAAGTGGCATATTTTAGGGTGGCATGTCCTGCTAAACTTTACTAGAATCAGAAAACCTGTGACTACCTTAAACAAAAGAATATTTTTTGAAAGAATATTATATCCTTCCAATAACTACCATTAGGGTAGCTCCTAAAATCAAAGCGATATGGAGAAAATGGGCCTTGGAAAGAAAAGAGCAGCCCTACGGATCTAAGTGGCAGGAACTAAGTGACAGTCTTTTCAGCATGCCAGCATTGGGCTGAAGCAATTCCAATAATAATATTCATTATTATTGTCATGCTCTCTATATTTAAATCCCAAAGAGAGCCTAATATCCTGACTAGTGGCCTAAGGAGGGGAGGACATTTTGGTGGACAGTTTCACAGGGACTGTAGGCAATGGGAGAGGGGAAGTCCCCAAAAGGGAGGCTGGGGGTCAGGGGCTGTGACCAGAAGGCAAAGGGTAGATGCTGGATGGACAAAACAACAGATGTCTGCTTTGGTCTCCAAAGACACCTTTCTTCTCTGGATTCCAAACTTAGATTGCCAACATCTCCCAAAAACAAACTGATCTTTAGCAAGATGGTATGTTAGCTAGACACTCATAAACTCTTAAATTCTTTGGCCTGAAGGGTGCTTGCAATTTTAGCAAGAATCACATTTTAACTTAAAAATCATTTCATATTAGCAAAAATTGACTCTGCCTAAGAGTAAAGCCAATAATGCATGGCATGTGGAATTGCCTTGGGTTTTACTGTGAGGGAATTTAATAAATCAGACAGATGACCTTAATGCAAACCTTTGAATATTAATAGGAAACAAAGTGCCGGCTTCTAATCATATTACCACTCCCAAATCATTCACCAAGCTGAGCATCTTAACAAGCCAAATAATTGTAGCTGAGGCTCATTAGAGCTCTTACTGTTTGAGTTGGAGACACCAAAGAAAAAAATTGTCCCTTTGAAGACTCTCTAATGATATTTAGCTGTTTAACACAATATTCTGAATGTTATAAGTCTTATGTGAAAGTTAACATAGTTTTTTATTTCTTAATCCTGAACACTCCACAAATTACCCCATATATCCCAGATCAACTTATACCAGCAAGCCTGGTTCTAAATATAACTTCAGCAGAGGATGTCTGAAAGAAACAACTTCGGTAGCGAAAGAGTCTCTCCCGTCTTGTTTAGTTTTGATTATTTAAGAATATTTGTATTTCACATCATTTTACAATATTTTGTGCACTGCCACCAAAAAAATCTTAATGAGTTTTTAGTGCCATAGGCCTTTATTGTTTTTTATTTTGTACACATGGCCAATTTAATTTTCAGCATAGTAGAAAAAAAATTTTCACGTTGCAAAGTGGGAAAACAGCGTGATGAAATTGGATGCATGAACTTTTACAAAAGGGAGTAGGTGCCTCGTTTAAATGTATTATAATGGAATATGGTAATAGATTAATTAGTCCTGTATTTTCTAGCAAATTATTTCATACTCACCATTCCTCATCCAGGTCCCATGAAATTTAAACAGAAGTTAAAACACATACTGATAACCTTTGCCTTCTGTGCCCTTGATAGTCATCTGCTTTCTCGTCTATTGATTATCTTGCCAACCTGTCAGCTCTTGGATGCCTTGCGTGAAAGATGAACCAGCTGATAGCCAGAAAGCAGGCAGGAAGGTGGAGGACAGGGGATGTTCGCAGAAATACTACCCTTGTCCCCTAATAATCAATTTATTTCCTCTTAGTGCCATTCTCACAGTGTGTGGTTTGAGCTTGGAATGATTCATTTACAGTCTGCTCAGAAATACAGTCATATGAAAAAGCTGATGCACATTGAATTGACCCAAAGATTTTCCAAGTATTCATTCTATCTTGGAATTACAAAGAAATAGGGGAGGAAGGGTATTGAATTTTTGCAAAGTTGAAGGCTCACAGACTTTCACTACCTTCCCTTCCCACCCCATCTCCTTAGGCATTACGGTGCTTTAAAAAATAGCACATTTACCTGAGATTTGAAGGTCAAGCCAACCTTAGTTCAGGCCCAGTTCTTTCATGACCTGGCCCCATGGGAGGCATTGGGCAAATGGCTCAAGTTCTCTCAACCTCAGTTTTCTTGCAGTGGAACCATGAGGATTAAGTGAAATAATATATCAGAAGCTTTCAGTCTATAGAAAGGGTATTTTGAGTAGCTTTAAAATTAGCTACCATTTAATGAGAGCCTATGTGTCTCAGGCACTTTACATTTACTCATTCCAGGTAAAGTCTGAAGAAAGTATCATCATAACAATTTAGTGTTGGAGACATTACAGTTCAGAGAAGTTGAATAATTTAGAATTTGAGTTAGAAACTTTGAACTCCAAGATCTGTACTCTTTCTGCTGGGTGCTCATAATGGTATAGAGCTAGTTTGGTCAAGTTCTGCGAACCCATACCAAAATTGGGAGTGTCTGCAAAAAAAAGAGTGCAGATTCAGCATTCCAGGATGGAAAGAAAATCATGAAGGAGGTACACATGCTACTATATTATACTGTGAATTACATTTGAAAACTAAATTCAAATGGGTTATGCTGCCATTTTTACCCCTAACACCATTACTGTGTTCAATTGTGGGACTAGATACATTTAATAATTAAATATATGATAATTTAATAATAAAATTGGGGGCTGCAAATGCAAATCGTGAAAACGAATTAGAATCCCTTAGATCAACTATCAAAATTTCATAAATATTCACCTTTTCTTCTTAGTAATAATTACTAAAATCATTGTAATAATGTAGAAATGGGCTATTTACTACTTCTACCAGGAATACTAATATTGTTTTAGTATCAGATATATTTTAATGATGCTTCTTTGTACCCTGGGAAATTATTCCAGAGGAAAGGCAGGGTATTACATGGGAAGTCTGCTGGACTTGAACTTAGGAGATCCTTTGTCCAGTTCCTGTTCTCCCATGAATGAGCTCTGACTTTGGCAAATCATAACTTCTCTGGACTTTTGTGTCCTTATTTATAAAGGGGACCTGATAATTTTTAAGGCCCCTTCTTCTAGCTCTGAGACTGTGTGATCTGCAGTAGCTACGGGTCATGATAAAGTAGATCATGCGGTTGTTTTTCTAAACTGCACTGGTAAAAATGTGCCTAATTCTTAGTTGTCAAAGACAAATATAAAGAGATCAGAAGTACCTTCTTTGTTGCCCATTTGCAAGGATTTGATTGTTACTTCTACAGCCTTTTACAGGGCCCAGCACACAGCAGGGACTCTATAAATGGTCACTGAGTGCTGCTGTTACTGATGCTACTGAACACAATGATGATAAAGATGATGATGATCTTGATGCTGATCATTATGATGATGATGGGCTGGTACAGTAAGGCAAGGCCCAAGGAAGCCTAATGAGGTTTCCAGGGCAGCTTCTTGCATGTCATATTTCTCCCCTCTACTTCCTCTAAGTTCTTCCCTGGCTAACAGAGATCCAGGGCTACGAGAAAACAAGGGAAGCCATCAAGTGATCCTGTCCAGAAAGACAGGCATAAACTTGAAAGGTTTTATTGTTTTCCTATAGGTCTGAAGTCTGGATCCTTGGACTGGAAGAGGTGAATGCCATGGGTTAAATAGTATCATTCTGAACCTCTTTGTAAAATACATTTTTGTTTATTTGTTTTTGTTTTGTGAGTAGAATTGATTCTCTATAAATCATAATCCTTTGTGACATGTTTCTTTTCTAAAAATTAATTTTTATTCTTAGAAGACTGACATTTGTTCCTTTCCAAACATTCAGTGTCCTGTATGTACTAGAGGGCTGCAGGTTCGACATGAAATCATATCTTCACCATTTTATGTTATGTGGAGGCACTGTCCAGGCCAGAAGGCCCGAAGAAAACCCTTCTTATTCTGTGGAAGTCCTTGTTCAATGTTTTGGAACCCTGGGAAACCTAGATTTGGAGTTATACACTGATGTCATATATAATTGGATTCAGTGGATTGTGTTAAAGGAAAATGCACCAGGCTAAAATTAGTTAATTAATTTAAAATAACAGAACTTTGCAAAAAACAAAACTTTGAAAGCATTCCTTTGGGTGGGAATTCTTTGAAACACATGGATCAAGGACATTCTTTAGTGAACTATATTGAAGTTCTTTCTAACATCATTTGTATATTAAAAGAAATATGACCTCACGAGACATCTGGGAGAGGTAGGTAATATTTAGAATCAGTTATTTTCTCACAATTTCATGTTAGGAATTATTGTATTAGTTTGGATTCTTTGGAGATTTGTGTTTATTCCTGTATATTTTTTATTCCCACCCCCCAAAATTGTGTCCCTTCATATTAAAGATTGTATCTTTCCTTTCCTACTCACACTGAGTAGTTAATGACTGCCTCTTAAACACATAGTTGAAAGAAGAAATCTCACTGGATTAGATGGAAATGCCAAGGTTTTGAGTACCTTTTCATATTCAAAATAAATCAATGTAAGACTTAGAAAAATGGTTTTTAACTCACTTAAACCTTATCCCATTTGTTCTTTGTGTTCATATACCAACTCCAGAAAATATTTGTCACGAGTCTTGTCATCTGTTTGCTGCTAAATGACCTAGCCTAGTTACCTATAGCAATGATTGCGAGCAGTCTTTGTGGCTTTGAGTAAACTATATTTGTAGTAAAAATATCAAGTTTTTGCATAATTGTCTCATAATTCATTGTCATGCCAATTTTTAGTGTTCTCATAGATATTAAGACGGAAGACATGGCATAACTTTTGACACTGCATGCATTTTTTTGGCAAGTCTCTACTCTCTCGAACATTTTAAAAATAATAAGATAATAACTAACCAACCAAATAATTAGTGAACAGGCTGAGCCTGAAAACCAAGTCTCCTGAGTTTCCAGTCCGGGGGCAGACTACCACTTATGTAATATATCCTTAATAAATACATTAAAGACATAAATTAGAAAATGCTCATTATGGTGACAACAATATTGCCTGGGATACAAATTGCCTGACCTGTTGCCCTATAAACCCTAGCCTCCTACTCTGGTTAGCCAAAAGTCCTCACCTGTGTTCTTACTGGTTCGTGTCTGCTTGTTAATGCTGAGAGGATGTTCACTTCTTGCGTAAGGATTAGGTAACACACTCAGCCGAAGAGCACTTGCAAATTCCCCTTTATTCGCTGAGTTTCCTCTCCATACCATACAGTCCAAAGTGATCAGAACCAAAAACCATTTTAAGACCTTTTTTCTATGCCTTAAAAGTGTTTCAAGAAAAGAGGAATAGACATTTATGGGAGACCTGTGACGTGCCAGGCATTGTGACCTACAAATACATCTCAATTAGTTGTACTCCTTGAATAAGTGGATAATAGAAGCAAGCCACAAATGTGATGGGATGTGATTTAAATGCTCTTATTCTCAGCGGGTTTTCCTTTGCAGTGCTTCAGGGTAGCAACTAGATTTGAGATTCTTTTTAATTTACATTCTGTTGGAAACTTCAACTTGCAAACCAAAAGTTTTCGTCGTAAGCATAAACGTTATAACAAACGCACTTTCAAGAAAGAGTCTCTGAAAAAGAGTTTTTCTCCACAAAATGGGGGGGGGGGGAAGGGATTTTGTATCCAGACACATTCAAGGCTGATAGTTCTTATACTAGAGTGGAAGGGTTTTCATGTAGAACCTGAAGTTGTTTACCTGATTCTGTTGTATTTTTCAAATGGCTTTAGAAGAAACTCAGAGTTTCTTTGATAGCAGCAATGTGGTTTAGACAGAGTTTTGAAGTACTCCCTGTAAATTAATCAAACCCATGTGAAATAAATCTTCAAAAAGTATACACAAGTTTAAATAACTTGTTTGAACCAAGTGAAAAAGGTGAAGGGATTAAGCAAACAAACAAAAAACAAAACCTCATAGACACAGCCAACAGCATGGTGATCACCAGAAAAAAAGGGCATGGGGGGAGGAAGAAGAGGGTAAGGGGAAATAAATGGTGACGGAAGGAGACTTGACTTTGGGTGGTGAACACACAATGCGATATACAGATGATGTGTTATAGAATTGTACACCTGAATCCTATATAATTTTATTAACCAATGTCACCTCAATAAATTCAATAAAAAAGAAAAAAAAGAAAGATAAACATTCATGGCAATTTTCTCCAAGTTCTCCATCCAGCTGTGAGATTTTAAAATCAAGTTTGAAAATTTATAAAAATTCTTAAAATTGGTTCGTAGTCTTACCAAAAAATCCTCTAAATTTCCTTTAGCACAATTCTAGCCCTCCATCATCTCAAACAGAATTCCACTCCATAACTAATCAAGTCAAGTTTGCCACAGAAGTTGCTTTTTATAATGTGGGCTTCCAGGAAACTTACAGATTTCTGTGTTCACATTTTACACTGATGTACCTCAAGGGAGAATGCTTAACAAGATCCTCTGGACGCTACCTCATACTATAAACAAAAATGAACTCAAAATGAATATTCTACCTAAATGTAAGAGTGAAAACTATACAACTCTCGAAGAGCAATGCTTTTTGACCTTGGGTTAAGTAGTGGTTTCTTAAATATAGCACCAAAAGCATAAGCAACAAAAGAAAAACAATAGATAAATTGAACTTTGTTAAAATTTGTGTGCTTCAAAAGATACCATCAAATAAAAAGACAGCCCACAGGATGGAGAAAAATATTTTCAAGTCATATGACTTATAAAGGACTTGTGTCCAGAATACACAAAGAATGCCTACCATTCAAAAATAATTTTTTTTAAAAAATTACCTAATTTTAAAAATGGGCCAATGGTTTGAATAGACATTTCTTCAAAGAAGATATACAAATGGCCAATAAGCACATAAAAAGATTCTTAACATCATTATTCATTTAGGAAAATGCACACCAAAACCACAATGAGGTACCACTGCAAACCTACTGTTAAAAAGACAGGTAGTAAGTGTTGGTGAGGATGTGGAGAAAGTGCAACCTTCATATGTTTCTGGTGGGAATGTAAAATGATGCAGGTACTTCAAAAAATAACCTGGCAGTTTCTTAAGGTGTTAAGCATAGAGTTACCATAGGACCCAGCAATTCTACTCCTAAGTATACACTTATGAGAACTGAAAACATACGTCCACACAAACTCCTGTATGTGACTGTTCACAGTAGCATTACTTATAATAGCCCCCAATTGGGAACAACTCAAATGATCATCAATTAGGAATGGATAAACAAAATACTGTATGTCCCCAGAATGTAATAGTTAGCAATAAAGAGGAATGAAGTATGGATACCTGCACAATGTAAGTAAATCTTGGATACGTTATGCTAAGTGAAAGAAGCCTGTCACTAAAGGCCACATATTAAATGATTCAGTTTAATTTATAGAAAATACCCAGAATAGACAAATTCATGGAGATAGAAAGTACATTAATAGTTTCCAGGAACTGATAAGAGGGGAGAATGGACAGTGACTGCTAACGGCTGTGGGGTGCTGAAGATGTTTCAGAATCACATAGTAATAATAACTGCACAACATAGTAAATATACTAAAAACTACGGAATTATATACTTTAAAGGGGTGAATTTTATAGTATATAAATTATATTTCAATAAACCTATTATTTAAAGAAAGGCACTCTTGAAATAAATAGTTCTTTCTATATTGTACATCATGGAGGGTGGTGGGTCCATAGGTTTATACAAATAGGAGCTTTTCACAAAATTACCTCTTAAGACAATAAATCGTTTAATTTAGGGCAGAGTAAAGATGTTTAATCGGTCAAGCATGATGCATGGCATTAAAACCATCAACTCATGAGCTAAATGTTCATCTTATAATTGGTTGTCATTTACTGTAGAGATATCATCTTTATTTTAAAGTCTACAGAAAGTCTCTGTTCTTAACATCTGCGGGGACACCAGTGAATGCCTCTGGTACTTCTGTTTCCGAGTAGCCCCAAGAGAGGCCAAATCAGATAAAGATCAACTTCAATTAGTTTAACTGGATATAGTTCACCCCTGTCTCAGCTTTTCTCTCATTGCATCATTTCACCATGCAAAGAATTATACATACAACCACTGAGTTGCAAAATGAGATGTCCAGTAAACCAAAGCAATAATTTAGTTTTCAGAAAAACCTTTGTAATTATAATCATTCTTTTATGAAAATGGCCACTTTTGTTTTAAACATTATTTTAGGCATTTGATAAAATACATGAAACTTCAGAAAAAAACATAAAGAAACTGAATTTCCATCCAACCCTACCATTCTAAGGGTTTATTATTTTATATGTACTGTATCAAGAAACTGTTATATACTCAGCCATATGGAGTATAGAAAAGTATCTGAATATGTGGCCTCTTTAATCAAGGAACTGAATTTACATATAGTTGCAGAAGCAAGACTATAGCATGTGAACCCATAGGATATGGTGTAAGTAGATGCTGAAATGACCAATTTAATCCAAGTTTCTTTGCAAACATTAGCCACTAACAGGTAATGGTATAAATCAAGTCCTTCATTATCTATTAAGACATCATCCTTGGAATAAATCTCCACAATGCAGGGTTAGTGTGTGTGAGTTTTGGCTCATCAAAGCAAGGCTGTGAGTATTCAAGGCAGTCATAGGCTCTCTTAGGTCATCTATATGAGTCAGAAATGCAGATGTACAGTAAAATTGGTTGGGTTATTAACACAAATGCACCTGCCTTTCTTCCTAAGAACCTGTTGTTTGACCTAATGATGACCTAAAGAACAATTCCCAAAAAAACCAAAGACATTTTCTAAGGCTCACTTCTACCACTCAAAGGGGAAGCACTGTTGAAACAGGAATGCCCAGTAATGAGGGATCCTACATTTTCCCCAAGAACAACATGTCAAGTGCTCCCACTCCCTCCTGATGATTGCTGCTCAAATGTTTCCTTCTGAGGAAACTCCTTGAAAGTGCACATGCAGGGCCAGTCCCCATGGCTAACACATACACAAGCTTGGAACTGGGAAGCATACGGAACAGATCTGAAGTCATTAGAAGCTAAAAATATGGGACCCTCACACATGCCCTGGAGCAAGAGTTCTCTAGCAGAAGTGTTGAAGGAACTATAATAAAATGAAACAAACAGCCGGTCTCCCCATTAGAATCTTGTGCTTTGTGGGTACCAAAAAGCAAGGTTATTGCCTTATGCCCCATACTTTTGTTTATTTCATTAGCATTTACGGAGTTCCTTCTGTGTGTCGGAATCCATGGTAGGCAATGGGGTGCAAAGATGAGTAAGACAATCATCTCAGGAGTTCACAGCTGAACAAGACAGACAGACACGGACGTAGTGATTAGTTACAGTGCATTGTCATAAGGTCTCCAACGTGCAAGTGGTTATGAGCACATAGTGTCTCACACCATTGTGGGTTAGGGAAGTCCTCTAAGAAGGAATAATGCTCTAATGCAGTTTTCAAGGATGATATGGAGATCTCCAGGTGGAACAAGGAGGGAAGGCACTCATGCCAGGAAGAGAAAACTGCACGTTCATGTCCATAAGCATGTGGGCAAGAAAAGACACAAACAGGAACCAAAGGTTGCATGGGGGAAGGTGCAGATTAGATTGAGAAGGCAAGGAAGAGTCACACTGGGAAGCGCCTTGACTGTGCCCAAAGAATCAAAACTTTGCTTTGAAATCAATAAAGTAGTATTCAAAGATTTTAAAGAGGATGATGGCATAATGAAGACATTTTTCCCTTTAATTTAATGTCACTTTGTTTTTAAATTCTATCTTAATGACATGTGGGCTAGGCAAGGATTACACGGAAGGTGGGTGAAAATAAAGGCAAAGAGCGTTATGAAGAAGGCTCTGGTAACTCGGGAAAGTTAGTGAGAACAATAATAAGGCCACAGGAAATGAAATAAAAATAATTAGATGTGTTTAAGCCATGGAAGTGAAATAGAGAGAGGAAAGAATTAAGAATAATTCCCAGTTTCCTTAATGAAGAGAGTGAATAGAGAAAAATGTTTTGGGGAGAAAATAAATTCTGTTGGTGATATATTGCCTTTGCGGTATACAATAACCTATCAGAAGCATAACTCTGGACTTCAGAAATACGTTTCATTAGAAACCTGTGTTTGAGACTTGCCAGCATACATATTGGCATAAATAAAGAATTGCAGGGAAAGTTACAAATAGATGAGCCCTAAGGAATGTTAACACGTAACGAAAAGACAATGAGAGAGGAGCCAGTGGAGGAGCCTGAAGATCTGTGGTCAAAGAACTTGAAGAGAAGCAGAAAAGAGCAATGAATCGAGGCAAGAGAGAGTGGTGCCTTCAAAACCAAGAGAACAGAGTGCCAGGTAGAGCTAAGGAGTGTTACCTGTGCTTAGGAAGTGGGAAACTCAGCCAGCTAAGGTGGTAATTAAAGCAGATGAGAAGGTAACTGAATGATTTTGTTCAGTTCGTTGGTCTGTTATCCGAAGAGACTTTCACGCTTATAAGCTGGGAGGAAGAGACTGAAGGAAATGGGAGAGGCTGAAGACATCATGCAGTTGAGGAGAAAAGATGCACAAATCAGGTAGTCTTAAAGAACAACACAAAGATAAGTCAATATAGCGGGTGCCATATACTGTGTAGATGAAATAGAAGATGGCCTGCAGTGGTCAGACTAGGTTTCAGAAAGATATGAAGCAGAGGCGCCCCTACTCAGGAGGGACTCTGTCCCCTCTTCACGTCTATCTCCAAATTAAGTAGCTTTGGAGGTAATCACTCTTTGTCTTCCTTGGATTGAACCTCGATTCTTATTTATAATCATATTTACATTATAATAATGATACATATGATGAAGGCTTGTTGTAAGGATGAAAGGATTGAAAACAAGTAGAAGTGTGGCAGTTAGTATTTAAAGCCTGCTGATTTTATTGCCAGGCTTCCAATCAAAGTCTCTTCTATAAACCAGTCAAGTTCACAGCAAGACCACCACCTACCCGACATTCTCCACCAGTGTTTCTGTGATGGATTGTATGTACTGGGAAATGTAGAGATGCTCTCTTCAAGGCTATTTCAAGAATTGTTCTGATAACATGGTTCATCAGGTATTAAACTAGGTAGAATAAATATAAGAAGTTTTTCTTGCCTGGAGTTTTTCCTCCACTGTCTGTCAGCTTGGTAAAGAACATCATAAAGCACCCATCAGCTACAGTGGCTGGGCCAGAGTGGTTCTGCCAAAACGGAGCATTAGAAATTTGTTTGTAATTCACAAAATATTACCTCATTTCTACCCCTTGTAGTAATTGTACCCAGATTTACTAATGATACATATATCCAAGCCATTGGGAAGTAAGGAAGAGGGAGGCTATGTTGGCCAGGATGCATAATCCTTTTCTGAACATTGATGAGTCTTGGTAAGTTAATAGCATAGGAGGTGCCAATAAGGTAAAAAACATTCCTCCAAAGTAGTATTGATACAGCTATTAATGATAGTAATTCATATTAAGTTATAGTTCTGATAGTACATTGCAGAACATTTTCTATATGTCACAATTCTGATCATTTTCATATCAAATCTGCATTAGGTATTTTTTCCCTATGATACAAAAATAGACACTAAGAATATCCAAGGTTCCAAAGCCAAGCAGTGGACCTGGACTTAGACACCCATTTTCTGACAGAAGCCCATCTCTACTCTTCGGACCACATCGTAACTATTGCTTCCTTGATAAGTGTGGAATAAGGGTACTCCTCTCAGATGGTTGCTGCCAGAGTGTGTATGTTGTGACCCTTAACGCATTCAAGTACTAATAGTAGCTCACAATGATGGAGAACTTAAGCTGTGCCAGGCTCTGCTCTAAGCTCTTTATATCAAGTCCATGTAGCAAGAACTATTATGATCCCCATATTGATGATGATAAATCTGAAGCATTGAGAGTTTAAGGAACTTTCCCAAGGGCATATATCTAGTGAGTGGTAGGGGTAATGGGTGCCAGGCCTGGTACAAAATGCCTTTATAGGGATTATTTCTTTTCATTTTTACCGTAAACTATATTACTACCTTATTAGGTATTAAGATTCCCCCATTTTTTATAGATGTAAAAGATGGAATTTAGAGATATATAATAGTGCCAGAAACAAGTCACCTTAAAATAAGGTTCTATACACCTGGAACAAATAATACCTAAACAGGTATCTCATGTAGTATAATTAGGACACTGGAGGTATTTCCCCAGAATGAATGCCTTAGATCATGAATCTTATAGAGTTACTTTCTCAAATATTTCTTGGAAAGTTAATTTATTTTGGAAGTGACATTTCTGTGAAGTACATGTAATTCCTTGATTGTTAACATACGCATGTAGGCATGTAGAGTCTTGATTTATGAGTTAGTTTTATAAACTTTGGTTATATTGTTAAAACATGAGACTTCGCCCAGCTCCATGGCTGTGGTTGAGCGTCAGTCTCTGAACCAGGAGGTCACCGTTCTATCTGTTCTGGGTCAGGGCACATGCCCGGGTTGCGGGCTCGATTCCCAGTACGGGGCATGCAGGAGGCAGCCAATCAATGACTATCACATCATTGATGTTTTTATCTCTCTCTCCCTCTCTCTTCCTCTCTCTAAAATTAATAAAAAATATTTAAAATCAATAAAACACGAGACCTTAAAGATGTTTGTCTGGTCCTGGCTTTGTGATGCTATAATATAGATTCTCCTCTTTACTTTCTCTCATCCACAGACTGTTAGCTTTTGTTCACAGTTTGCTACGGGCTTGAAAATCAGTTGGACATTTCATAATTATTATAATAGCATAAGTTGATACCTAATAATGCTTGGGAGCATACACATAAATAAAATATTTCTTTAAAATGTATCATTAAATAGTAAAGTTGTAAACAAGATGCTTGCAAAAGATAAGGTCAAAATTTAAATGTTTCTACTGAAAAGAGAGAAAGTAAATAAACCTAAATATCAGAAATTGTTCATCCAGTTAACACACATTTGCTGAATGCTCCAAAAAGACAGACATTCTTCTGATGGCAACTGTACAAAGAAAGTGAACCCCTGAAAATGGTTTGAATTTCCTCCTGAAAGACATAATATTCATATTGTAATAAAAATAAAATTCGATTGTATTCTCTCCACCAAACACACATACAACAGCAAGTACCTTGGAAACTGAAAATTAAATGAAGGTTGAAGTATTTCAAGCAAAGTCTAAGATAAAGGAAGTCGGGTAGAAGCACCAATACTCTTAGACAAAGTAGAAAAGCCACTAATTAGAATTAATAGGGCAACTTTCTATTGATGGTGATTACAACTTACATAGCATGTATAACATTATAAACCACTAAATATCAGGTAATACTGTATCAGGAAGCATAAGTGAAACCCAATTGCCTTCCATCTCCTTGCCTCTTAGCACCATTTGGACATAGCAGTAGGAGGAAAATCTGCCTCCAGGCAAGTTCAGTGAGTGTGGGAGCTTGCATTAGAGAACCAGTAAAACCAAAGAATTACCACATCCACGATCCCTTAAGCTAGGCTTCTTGTCTGTCCTAATCTCACTTTAAATAAGCAGTAGTACGAGTCCCAGCCCTTTTCCAAATAGGCTGCATAAAAGAAAAGTCTTCAGGAAATCTAAACTACAGAGATGAATATGCAGCCAAGAATCATCCAACGCTTGGGAAGGGCACACAAATAAAGATGTACTAAACACAACCCACAGGAAACTTACAAAGGAAGGAACAATGTTATAGAACAACGTTAATAAACCAGTGCAGAACTTTGACAAAGTAAATATATGTGGTATCCTCGGAAGGACATAAAAAAGTATTGAATTCACAAGAAAGAAGCATCTAGCTAGCACGGGAATTAGAAACTTGATTGTTAAAATTTAAGCTCAATCCAAGTATAGAATAGAATAACGTATACTGCTGAAGAATTGATTAGAAAGCTAGAAAATTGAAATGAAGACTTCTATAAATTTAATTCAAGAGGAAAAAATAAAGGAGAGAAAGAATAAATAAAAGACATGTAGAATATATCCAAAAGCTTTAACATTTATCTAATAAGAAGTCTAGATGGAATAGCAAGAATGAAAATGGATATATGGAGCAAATAAAAATAGATAATTTCCCAGAATTTAAGAAAGACATGAGTTCTTAGTGAAAGTCTCTACCAAATGTTTAGCAGAATGAATTAAAAACAAACTTCTAAACCTAGTCACAATGTAGTGAATTTGGAACAATAAAGAGAAATCCAAAAGCTTCCCAAGAGAAAAATACAGACCCACAGCATTTCAAAAAATCTGATTTTCATTTGCAATACTAGATGCCAAAAGGAAATGGGATAAAGGTCTTCCAGAGTGGCAGAGTAAGGACGTCTGAAAATCCAGTCCTCTATAAAGGCAATGAGAACACTGGAAAAACAGTCAAAATCAACATTTTCAGAAATCTGGCTATTAACCAAATACTTGCAACATTCAGCAGCATTTTACTTTTTTACTGGTTGAATCTCAGTAATAATGGTGTATCAGTTTTGCTATTGCTGATGTAACAAATTACCATAAATTTAGTGGCTTAAAACAACAAAAATGTAGTATCTTATAGTTTTATAGGTTAGAAGTCCAATACTGGGCTAAAATCAAGGTGTCCACTGGGCTGTGTTCCCTTCTGGAGGCTTTAAGGGAGAATCTGGTTTTCTGCCTTTTCCAGCCCACATTCATTGGCTCATGGCCCCTATTCCATCTTCAAAACCAGTCCCATCTCATCTCTCTGACTCTTCTTCCCTAGTTATATCTCCCTCTGATGAGAAGCAGGGAAAGTTCTCTGCTTTATAGGACTCATGTGATTAAATTGAGTCCAACTAGAGAAACCAGGACAATGTCCCCATCTCGTATTGCATAACCTTAATCGCATCCTGCCAAATTCTTGTCATGTAAGGTAACATATTCGCAGGATCCAGGGACTGCAGCCTGGACATTTTTGGAAGGCCCTCATTCTGCTTAGTATAAACTGAGCTTTGTGATGTTTTAACTTACCCGATTCCCATCTTCTCCTTCCAAGGCCCGCGACAGCCTTGGCGTCCCACAACTTCTACAGCCGCAGCAGCAGCGTGACTTCCCCTTCTGCTTCCTCCCCTTCCCGGTCCCCGAAATGCAGACGCGAAGCTGGCAGCCCGAACGGCCGTGCGCGGGCCTGAGATGGAAGCTCTGTGCTTTCCCGGGCAGAGCAGCAGCGAGGCAGGATGGGGCACCCTGCTGATGGCAGAGATGAGCCCCTGACACTGCTTCGTACATGCAGACTTCCTAGGGATCATTATTACTCTGGGCCCTTCTATTATAGCAGCTAAACCTACACATAATACACATAATTACCAAAAACCTAAAGCAAAGATTACCATATTATTTGTTAATAATCCTCTTTAAAGTATCCTCATTAAAGGAAGGATGCCTGCTATTAATCTGCTAAAAATTAACATTATACTGGTAAACTAGCCAATGTGGTAAGAAAATAAAAAAATGAGGAAGGAAGGAAAGAAACTAAATTGTCCTTATAGTCTAATATATGGTGATCCATCAAAAAATTTAGAAAAAAATCAACTGTAAAACTATTAGAAGGTTCTTCCCAAATCCAATGAAAGGTCCATATATAAGTGTCTACACACAACAATAAGCAATTTTAAATTGCAGCAGTAGCCCTGTCTGAGGTGGCTCAGTTAGCTGAGCGTCCTCCCATGCACCCAAAGGTCACCAGTTCAATTTCCGGGCAGGGCACATGCCCAGGTTGTGGGCTCAGTCCCTAGTAGGAGTTGTGCAAGAGGCAGCTGATTGATGTTTCTTTCTCTCTCTCTCTCTCTCTTTCTCTCTCCCCCTTTTCATTCCTCTTTCTCTGAAAAAATCAATAAAAACATATTTTTAAAAATGCAATGGTAAAACAAGATATAATTTGTCATTACTGTAGAACTTTAAAATATCTAGAAATAATTCAAAGAATGATGCAAGAGCTCTAATATAAAATTTTACTGAGGGAACTTGAAGACGACCTGAGGAAATGAACAATCATACTATGTGCCTTTCCTCTAAGACAAAATATTATAAAAAGGTCAAATTTCCAAAATTAACATAACAGTGCAAAACAGTTCCAATCAAAATCCCCCAAAAAGTTTGTAAAGGAGCTCCACAATCTGATTTGGGAGAGAAAATACAAAAGATTGGCTGTAAATTTTTTGAAAATAACAGACATTCCCTATAAGCTATCAAAATATTATATATAGTAATTAATATAACAGTTATTTTAGTTTTAAATCATATTTATTTTAATCTATTTCATTCTAGATAATAAATTATTTTGTTATTAATACAGCAATTAATACAATGCCACAATAACAGGAATAAACAAATAGATCTTAGACAAAATAAAGTCCAAGAATGTGTATATTGTATACACACACAAACACACATGATTTTTAGCATATGGTAGTGGAGACATTTCCTGTGAAGAATAAATTATTCACTTATTGGAACTGGGACAACCGGATACTCAGAAAGAAAAACAAACTTAGATTTTTTTCTCTCACGCTACATAGAAAAGTTAGATTCTACATAGCTTCAGTTTAAACATTTCCAATTTATAAAATTATGAAACATAAAAATTAGAAGGCAAAATTAAAATTCTGGCACATTTTACCACATGAAAATAAATAACTCCTTTCCAAGGAAAGGTGGTAAAACAGTATCTAAAGATAAGGAAACAATTAAAAGAAAATATCTGCCAAATATGCAACAGAAGAAGGCTTCACATAGCGATGCATAAGGACATAAACACAATAAGCCCAACTTAAAATTAAGAAATGAATTCGAAGAGACAGTTGAAAGAAAAAGAAGTGCAAATGGTCACATACATCAGAAAATATGTTCCACTTCAATAATAATTAGAGAAATACAAATTGAAACAACATTGAGCTTGTGTTTTCCACCAGATTGGCAAATATTGTAAATTTTCATAACATCCACTGTGAGAAAACAGAATTTCTTATTCACTGTTAATAGAAGTGTAAATTGGGCAGCCTTACTCAAGGACAGTTTGGCAGGAACTATCAAAATTAAAATTATGAATACCCTTTCACCCACATTCTAGAGAATTATCTCAGAGAAAAATGCTTGCAAATAAGCAGAAAGATATCTTCACAGATTTATTTTGGCATTATTTTAATCATAGTAAAATTTTTAAATTGACCCAAATAACCTTCCAGAGAAGAATGTATTGGCATGCCAAGTTTTCCCCTTTCATCCCATTTTTCAAAATGAGAATATAGTCACGTATCTAAGCATTTAAAAACAATACGTGATATGAGGTGAAAATATGAATGAAAAAATGATGTGTTGTGACCTGCCATATTCTTTGACAATGAAATTAGTTTACATGAAATTCTTAATTGAATGCAGTCATGATTAATATGCCATCAAGAATTTTAGGACCTTAAAATAATTCTAAAATTTACCTGCAATATAAACAGCAAAGACAGAGAATTTTGTTTTTAAGAATTTTTATAAGCATTTATTTGAGCCAAACTGATGACATATGCCGAGAAGCAAGATCTCAAATGCTCTGACAGTCAAGAAATTTTTGACACAGATGAGAACTTATTTCACTAAAGGTTGAAGCATATTGTAAAATGATATAAGTAGAGTACATAACATTTAAAAAAACTTCAAGTACATTAATGAAACAAAGTAGAAATTGAATTTCAAATCTAGATAGAACACCAGCTTCATAGGGACAATGAAAGCATCCAGTTAGATAATTGCAGAATGGCTTATGTGAGATGTGGTTATATTGCCCACCATTCCTGCAAATACATTTCAAATTGACTAAAGATATATGAAAAAATTCAAACCATAGAAAATCTAAAAGAAAATAGAGATGAATATTTAGAAAACTTCCAGAGGGCAAGACATTTCTAAACATAAAATCAGGAGAGGAAATCACCAAGGAAAAGACCAATCACCTGACTACTACAAAATCATATTTCTGTATCTCAAAACATAATTAAAATGGACAGAAAAGAAATAAAGTAGAAAAAGCAGCACATATGTTGAGCAAAAGGTTGATGTCTTTTATGTAAATAAAGAGTTCATATAATTTGATAAGAAAACAGATCGTAAAATAAAAATAAGCAATTGGTAAAAAAAAAAAAGAAAGAAAATCAAAGAAATGCAGAGTAAAAATACATTTCAACTACATTTTTGTCTATCCTATTAGATAAATAATCAGAGATTTATTTATTAATTAAAGAAATACCTCATTCCAGAGAGCAGAGTGAAAATTTTAGAAATCAATTTGGCATTTTGTATCAGAAGCCAATATGACTTCCCACATTGGGGTTTACTTCTGGGATTCTTTCTTAAGGAAATAATTCTTAACACACATAACAAAGCTGTATGTACAATGAACTCATGGCAGCATTATTTATAATAGTAAAAATCTGAAATAATTTTGGAAAATTTGGAATAAGTCAGCAGTAATGGCGTGATTAAGTAAATTATAGTACTACTACTCAGTGCTAACAATGAGTTTTATAAGGCATGTACTAAAATGATAAAATGCTTAAAATAAAATCTTAAATGAAAAAGCCAGAAAGACACTCCTTTAGATGACATAGGCTCAATTACGCATAAAATGCAAGATTTAAAATACATATAAAGATTGAAAAGAAATACACCAAAGATGAAGTGATTTTATATGAATGATGGGTTTGGGGTAGTTTACCCCTCTTAAATTATCTTTCTGTATTTTCTAAACTTTCTAAAAATAAAAGTTTATAAAAAACCCAAAACTTTATTTTATGAAACTGGGAAATTTTGATGGCACATTCTGCAACCTAAGCCGCCCATGCGGGGGGCTCTGGGGATGCTAATTAGAAACTGATGAGTTAATTAAAGTTGTGCGCTTAGTCTCCATGGCAAGGATTTCCTTTAATCCAATGGTGGTTTTCTCTCCATTTGCAGAATGTGGTTTCTGGATGAAAAACTGAGAACAGACTGACCCTCTGGCCACAGCCATTCACGTCAGAGACGTGCAGTTGCAGGTGCACACTGTTTGGTTTGGTTTGCCAAGTCAAAAGAGCTGTGCTTCCCACTGTGGTGAGACTTTCCAACTTCAGAAGGGGCAGGAGAAACTCTAAACTGTTTGCCCTTTGCAGATGTATTGAAATATTACTGAAATTTACTGATTTTCCCTGATGTTTTTTTCCGTGCTTTTATCACTACCCTGAAAATAAACACGCAGAAGGCTAGCATAGCAAATGTGCTCTCGGTTACCAGGCAAAAGGGTGTTTTCCTGAGCCGCGCCGGTGCTCCGGTGTTCCTGGCCGGACATGAGAGCAAACGGAGAGAAATATAAAAGCCACATTTTTCCCCTCCAGAATTTTATTATACACTTGAATGAGATAGTAGGCCTTGTACCAACCTCATACAGGAAGTTGGGGCACTGTTTCACAGGGAGCAGCAGGGAGCCAGAGAAAACATGGGACAGAATCCCATCCCAGTTCCTGCAGGGGCAGGGGCCTGAGTCAACCACTTTGTTCTCTAGTTCACTTTCCTCTCTCACAGGCCCCACCAAGGTGTTTGAGGTTTAATTAGTGATTGCTAATTTGGGCCACAGAGCTGAAAAGCACCCCTGTCTATAGTAGTGGAGCGAGAAACCCACTCCTGATCTCTTATTGAAGTTTCCAGGAGGATGGCAGAACACACCCAGGGCCCACCTCCTCACCGCACAGCCTTCTGGAAGGCAGTGCCTCCCACACCCCCAGAGTCACGCACACCCCAGTCATTCTGCCTGCACTGGGGCTCTTCTCACCCACAGAGAACCCAGAGTCTAGGACACAGAGGTAAGCAAGAGTATCTCCAAAGCATCCCAAAATAATTTGGGGAAAATAATTCTGAAGGAGTACATCTTGTGGATTTGTGTTTTTGCTCCTAAGAAAAAATGTCGAGCCTCCTCCTGCTGTTGGAATGGGAGCACTTCCAGCCATTTCCGTAGAAGAAAGGGGCTGGGGGGAGACCCCAACTAGTCTTAAGGACTCACCAAAGCACCTGCTCAGGGTATTTCTCGAGCACCCCAAAACCTATGTACAACAATAAAGAGGAAACTGTGACTGGAATGACTGTGATAATACAAAGGGCAAGGAAAATTAATAAGAACAGTAGCCTAAAGTAGAAAACAGATGAGGAAGGCACTGAGCCTCTTGGAACGCAATGTAAACCCACAGTTTGACACTCAGGAAGCACTCACCAGTCCTTTAGCCTGCCTTGGTCAGGAGGCAGAAGCAGGGCAGCCCTTCCACTAGTTAGCCTCCAGAATCACCCATCAGGAATGTCCGTGTGCACACACATCTCTCTTGCTCTTGCATGGGAGTGTCTCCTGAAATATTTTTGCCATAGAGGGCTTTGGATTCTCCAGATAACATTACTGTTCCCAGTTCTAGGCCCTGGGGACACTGAAGGACTCTCAGTCCCCAAATAATAACTAATTCAGCCAGCTTCGAGAACCACATTCCCTAAGCACAATCAAGTAGCTCTTTGGACCCAGGACAATATATAAACATGAGTTTTAGCACCTTGTGGTCAGAATTGAAAGCGTACTCACAAGATGCGGTTCCAAGGACAGTATAAATTCCTGGAATTCATTCCAGTCAGGTTGGCAGTCTTTCCCTGGCCCGTGGTGGGATCATCCTGCCAGGATAGTAGTCCTGGGACAAACTAGTAGTAACTCAGATCCTGGGGAAATGGTCAGCCAGGACCTATGAAGTGCTGCCCAGGGGCCGGTGCTGGGGTGGATGCTGGGGAACATAAGAGAAGTGCAAAGGATGAAGGATGGATGAAGGTGCTTGTTTTCAAGTAATTTATGACTACATTAAATGCTTCAAAAATAAGCTTAAATAAATAAATGATTTAATGATTTGATTTATGTAATTAATTATTTTTTTTAAAGATTTCTCTTTTAAATGTATCTTTATTGATTTCAGAGAGAGGAAGGGAGAAGGAAAGAGAGAGACAGAAACATCAATGATGGGAGAGTCATTGATCAGCTGCCTCCTGCACACCCCTGACTGGGGATCGAGCCGGCAACCAGGGCATGTGCCTTGACTGGGAATTGAACCCCGATCTCCTGGATCCTACGTCGATGCTCAACCGCTGAGCCACGCCTGGCCTGGCCTGGCTATTTATTTATTATATGGTTCATACATAAATAACTATCAATCATCAATGATGTGTGACTAAGAAATAAGTGCTAATTGTATTAAATGCAAGCACTGTAGAAAATAAGTCACATATTTCCACTGTGACACTGGAGATGATGATGATGATGATAAAACTGCATTGTTCACATATTAGCTAATTGAATTGCCATTGTAACTCTACGGGCTGTTGCTAGTAGAATCTCCATTTTGCAGACAGGGAGGCTAAGCTATGAGGAAGTTAATTCTGGATATTTTATATAAGTGAAATCATACAATATGTGACCTTTGTATCCAGCTTGTTTCACTCAGGATAAGGTTTTCAAAGTTCATTCATGTTGTGGCATGTATCCACACTTCATTCTTTTTTATTACTCAATAATAGTCTATTGTACGGGCGGAACATTTTGTATATTCATTCATCTGTTATGGGCATTTGGGCTGCTTCCACTTTGGGGCTGCTGTGCATAATGCTGCTATGGCTATTCGTGGGCAAGTTTTTGTGCGAACACATGTTTTCACTTCTCTTGGGTATGTACCCAGGAGTGGAATTGCTGGGTCATAGAGTAACTCAGTTTAACTTTTTGAAATAGAGTTGACATTTTTAAAGGTAACTTTCAGAATGTTCAAATTCACTTTTTGCAAGTAAATTATACACAAACTTTGATACTTAAAATTATCTTTCAAACAACTTGCCAAACATGAAAGCGCTTTACAGTGTGTTGGTTCAAAGAACAAAAAGCCCCAAAGGAGAACAAAGTAGTCTAGTGCTCATATGATGCCTGCTAATTTCTCAGCAGAGGAGTTAACATGTAGATCCAATGGAACTGAGCAGAAACAGCTGCTTGCTTCGCTCTTCCTTTGGTGAGCAATGCCAAGGGGCTGGAATGTCTGCGCCGACTTCTTGTTAGACAGCTTGGTTGGAAGGCACTGTGGATTCTACACCACTCTAAGGAGTTGTTCTTTCCATCTTTTCACCGTGATTTAAATGAAAGCAAACAGGGGGACAAAAGAATTATAGGGGCCTGGAGTTTTTCTGGTGTCAGGAATGGTTTCTCCCATTGTTTGTGTTCAAAGGTGATTTCCTTGCCCGAGGCTAGCTTGGATATTTTCTTGTTGTAAGTTTTATGGTAAAAATGTGATCGTGGCCTGTCTACCTTTATACAGATGGTGTGAATGATCATCTATCTTTCCAAAATGATCTCAAATGACTCCATCAAGTCCGAGCACGGAGGGAGGGATGTGGCATCTGCTGAACTCACAAGTGCTGCGGAAGAAGACAATCACTGTCTCCCTGGCCCTCTTTGATTGCTCTTTAAAGAGGGTCAGTCCTCAAAAGGATAAATGTGTGAATCCCTTGGGGTAGTTATCCCACTGGGATTAGAGGGGATGAATTTACCTATTGTCAGATTATTATTTGTTTTCAGCAACCTCTGCTGCTACCAGAAATCTGTATCACATGATCTGAGAGAAGATTCCTTCTGCAATATGTTTTTCTTATTAGTTGTCTGCCAGGGCTGTTGCAGGGAGGGGAAACGGAAAACTTCAATCTGCGACCATATGGCCAATGTATGGCCTACTCTTTGGTTCCCAAGGAGTATTCTGTTTTTAATATCCAAACTAAGTGACTTTGGTTCATTATGTTTTCTTGACCATCAGGGCCATAGTTTATAAATTCACAAATTCTTTTAAAGTACATGCTTTGAAAATGAGAGGTTGTGTGGCATAATGGGTGAGATTTTGGCTTTGAAGTCAGGGATAGCTAAATTTTGTAGCCTCAGTGCCATTCAATATTTAATGCGCTTGCGTGCATGTACCCACCCATTCATGCATCAATTTGGGAAAGTCACTTTACCTCTCTGAGTCTGGATTAAATGAAATGATGTATGTTAAACTCCCTTAACAGTACCTGCACATAGTAAAATCTCAATAAATGAGAGATACTCTTTTTATTACCTTATCACTGGGTGATAAAGGCTATAATGATAATATGCACAAGATGCTGAGGTAACACAGAAGAGGGATCAATCAACCAGCCTCCTTCATTCTCTTATGGCCTTTTCACTCTGTTTCATTTCTTTTTCTGACATAAAGCTTTTGTGTCTACTCAACCACAGACATTGGTCTAAGTATTGTCACTACTCTCCTTGAACATATCTGGTCTGATTTTAACAGCTCTCCGGCTCTACAATTAGCACCCCCAATTCACCCAGCAGTAATGAGAACGAAACCACAGCTGTTGAAAGCTGTGTTCACTCTGGGGCTATTCTCAGTGTTAAAGAAGAGCTCCTTTTGTCTCTCCCTCCTGGCATTAGGCATTAGCTCGGTTGGCTCGCACCACCTCCCACTGCCGGCTCCAGTGCCTGTGGCGCTGGCTTACTGGGGTAGAGCCTGCATTAGCTCATGGTCTGTAGCAGAGCCGCAGTCGCAGTTCATCTGATTGATTTGCTCCTGAGCACTAGAAAGCTCAACGAGCTCGCAGCTCTTTATGACATCTGGCACATACAGCAAATTCCTTCCAGCTCAGCTCGTGGAGCTGGGCTCTGTCCTGCCTTAAAACCAGCCCCAGCTCCTCAATTACCTTCTGCCCTTATTCATGCCCTGCCAATTCCTCTTTGCTGGAATCTGGATGAGGCTGCTACATATGCCAAGGCTAAGGCTCATTTATGAGGACTTATGGGCCTCTTCCTTGTAAAGATGGCACTTGGATCTTGGCCGATGGAAGCATCATTCATATATTGCTGATTATAATAGGTAAAAGAGAGAAGATGGAAATCTTCAGAAGAGATCTTCCTGTAAGTCTTCTATGTCTAGAAAAGGAGACAGAGCTGTCTACTTTTTGATTTAGGGTGGTCCAGTGCCCAAATCAAAAGATCACAGGGTACAGCTCTGAAGGAAGGTTGCCTAAATGTGCCCACTGGGAAAGATGACGGAGGCCATTGCATTCTTGCCCTTTGAGATCATCCCACCCCGAAACGGGCATTTTCTCTCTTTCAGCCCTGAACTCAGACAGTTGTGTACTTGGGGAAGCCGCTCCCATTGGACAATTCGCTTCCTTGGTTGTAGAAGGAACCGCCACAAGTGGAACACAGTGAAAAGTAAACCATGAAATTGAAGAGGGAGGAGGGTAGGTGGAAATGTTTACCTTGAGCTTGAGAGAAGTTCTGTGGAAGGCGTTTTTGAGTGCGCTCAGCTTTATTTCTTTAATCTCTTGTTTCTCTGTGGTTTTGCTGCATGCTTGCCTAGGCATGTCACACACAACAGCTTTCTAACTAGAAAAGTCTACGGCCTCACAGGATCAGAGAGATCTCCCTGAAAATACTCTCCAAAGGGTAGGCCCGGAGCAGGAAATGGGAGTCAAAGGGCACATCTGTAGGAGTAATTCCTTTTGCTCACACTCAGACTGTCTTCTCCCTCTCTTCTCCTCTTCTCTTTGATGATAGGAAGCGCACACTCCATGCTCCATTTCCTCACACTCTGAGGTGGAATCATCCAGGTGAGTAGTATCCCCGTAGAAAGGAATAAACTTAATCATTGAAATATGCTTGCTTGGTTCTACATTCCCAACAATGTTCAGCTCAAACAAGTCTCTGGACACCTGAGCCACAATACACCATGAAATTAGCTAGGAGGTGGGGAAGAGCAACATCCAAGGCAACAGCTAACACCAAGTTCTACAGGTTAGAACTTGTATATTTCCATCGATCCCCCACTCAGAGCTGCTCCACTAAAAAGCAACCCAGAGCTCACCACCTTGTCCAAGTTCTGCTTTAGAAATGGAAACATCTTGTATGATGTCATAGATATTATGTCTGGATCATCAGTAAAAGTCCGTGTGTGTTTATTACCAAAGACAGAGGATGCCTTTTTTATTATTATTATTCAGTGGGACAAAGATTGAATAGCATGACCAGAAACATTTTGTTGGCCCCCGTCTAAGATAGATGGGTGTCAGGCATGTTAGCCCATCAGTGTTACACAAGTGATTTTAGATCCAGACGGATGGCATGGGTGGCTTTGAGGATGAAAGAAAACTACAAATGGGAGACTCAAGGGAAGGGCAGGGGTTGTTGTGGAAACTTCATCCAACAGGTGTTCTAGGGACAGGAGACTCAAACACAACTATGACCCCACCTCTGTTCCTGAGACATTAGCCATCTAGTAGATGGTGCAGACAAATTAACAAACAATTACAATAAAGTATGACATATAGAGGTCTGAACAAGACAGATAATAAAATGAAGGGGAGGTTAATTTTTTCCTGGGGATCAGGGAAGGTTATCTTGGTGAGGCAGAAATAATTGCCACTCATTTAAAAGATGTGGAGCCCAGCCGGAGGTGGCTCAGTGGTTGAGCATCCAGGCAATCAGGGTTCGATTCCTGGTCAAGGCACATGCCGGAGTTGCAGGCTCGATCCGCAGTCAAGGACATACAGGAGGCAGCCGATCAATGACTCTCTCAGCATTGATGTTTCTCTCTCTCTCCCTCTCCTTTCCTCTCTCTGAAATCAATAAATATCTATTTAAAAAATAAATAAAATAAAATAAAAAAGCAAAAGACATGGAAACCATGGCAAAGCCAGATTAAATCACTTCCCTAAGATAGCACAGCTACTAAAGGTCAAGGTCTTTCAGCTCCTGTACTGATTCCCTTCTACTGCATCTCAGTTGCCCTGGGTGTAGGACTGGCGTGGTGGTGGGAGGGAGAATTAAGTAGGGGTTGGCAAGGATGGTGGGCTGGGGCTAGTCACAGAAGGAACAAATCAGCCCTTATGTCCTGATCACAGAGGAGAAAACTTAAAATCCTAAACAGAATCCTAAACAGGGCCACTCGCATGCAAGCAGTGGGAGTAGTCACCTCTAAGGCATGAATACATTCATTACATTTTCTTATTAAAAATTACTTTACAAGAGGATATGGTCTTTATTCTACCCCCAGTAGCAAATTTTTTTAACAGGATACAGTAACATTTATGTTAGCTGTAACATAAATGTTAGCTGTCATCATCAACAGCATTACTTTTATGATCACTGTAAATATAGTAGATTATTTCCTGCGAAAGAAAACACTGAGCATTCAAAAGATTAGAGCGTAGAGGACGATACATACCATATTGTGGAATCAAAGGACTCACGAGCAGAAAGCTGTGGGTAGGAAGGGGACCCTACTCCAGGCTCACCATTCTTACTCTTCAGGATGTTCAAATGGAGAGGAAGGGCCAGGAGCATTTTCCCAAACTCCCCATCCCCATCCTAACTTCCAATAACAGACATACATCAAGCAACCAGAGGGCCATCGATCATCATGGACAAAAACCTGGACTCTGGAGTCCACTGCCTGAGTTCAAATCCTTGCTCTGTCATTTAGTGACTGTATAACTTGGGAAATTTCCCTAAGCATCTGTACCTCCATTTTCCCCACATAAAAAATGAGAATAACAATAATAGTAGTAGCTTACCTGATAAGGTAGGTATGAGAGTTAAATTGAATAACTTAATGAGTTAAATGGAATATATACGAAGCAGCTATACAGCCATTACTTTCATGCTGTAAGTGATGTCGTCTATAAAATTACTGTTATTAGTATGCCCTGGGCAATAAAGCACAATCCCTGCTCACAGTCTAGCAGGAGGAAAAGACAGTTATGGAGATAAGTGGATGGGGGCACAGGTGAGGGTGAGGTTCATAATGCATTGTGGAAGAGGTAACATCCAAATTGAGTTTTTAAAAAATTAGGAGGAGAGAGGACATTCTAGAAAGAGAACACTGTTCAAAAGCAAGGAGACATGGCACTGCGTGGTGCAACTGGAAGCTGATAGCAATTAAAGATGGTGGGAGGAAAGGCTGGGAGGGAAGTGAGCCAGAGGGGTACTTGGTGCCTTAAACGCCATGTGAGAATCAAGATCACGAGCTGAACACAGAAAGGGCTCAGTCGTGGATTTCAAGAAAGGAGTGAGTGGTGTGATAAGACCTGTATTCTTTCAAGATCGTTGAAAGAAGTGTGGGAGGGTTGGAAGGGGGTTGACATTATCAGCTGGGAGAATTGTTCGTAGGCTGTTTTAGGGACTCGGGAGAAAGAGTGAGTAAGTAAGATGAGGTGCTAGGATGTAGTAAAAAGAAATTAAATGAAATGGAAGTGCAGGGACTTAGACACTTGGATTAAATGGAGAATGGAGAGAGAAAGGAATAGTTAGGGAAAATGCCCAAGTTTCAGGTTTGGGCCCCTACAAGGGTAGTGATGCATTCACAGAGATGGGATGAGAGGATCTGGGGTGGGGATGGGGAAAGAATATATTCAACACCGAAGTCCTCCTTTCAGCCCTATTTACTTTAGGGTAAGCAAAAAATAAAAAAGGAATACTTTTAATTTAGCCAATTTAGCAAAAATAACGTACATTCCATCAGTACGTGGGCATGCACACACACACACACACACACACACACACGCTGATACTGTGGAGGCTGCACACAACCTCAATCGAGGCTGCAATGAAATAGATATATTGACATGTTACTGAGAGGGAAATAATTGCTGCAACCCTTTGGAAATCAACTTCACATTATGACTGAATCATTTTAGAAGTTTTTAGTTACTCTTAGAAGAAAGCCAACACAATTGACTTAAACAAAACAGATGAAAAACCCTGTAATTTCACTTGACAAGAATTCCAGAAGGAGGCTTAAGGGTTGGTTTATTTAGTGGTTCAATATGTCATGGGATAGAGTTTCTGTCTTTCTGCTCTGCCATCTGGATGTCAGCTAGCTCTCCTCATCACATAACGACTGCTATAGCTCCGCGCATCACATCTTTACTCACCAATAACCAGGAATTAAAAAAAAGATTATCTCTTCCTGGAATGTTTTTAAAATCTACAAACCCATTTCCTGAATCACTCCTGCAGACTTGCCCTCTCCTATATTGAAAAAGCTATATAATATTTCTACACTTGTTGGATTAAAGAGTGCCCTTATATCAGTGATTTTTTAATTTATTTTTTGTGTTGGACTTCTACATGATCCTATGAGAGAAAACATTTTTTAAATCTTTTCCTTCTGACTTACACTGAGCCTTGTAGATATCTTTGGCACATTTGTTTTCCTTGATTTCTTTGAGAAAAAGAGTCAACTAATCCAGCTTTTTATGCCCGAGGTCCAAAAGATACACACCTGGGAGAGGTCACTGAACTTTAATTAGTCCTTCCTGTTTCTTAGTCTCTTTGCACAGCAGTACCCCTCCTGTGCACGACCCTGTTGTCAACTGTCATCCTGAAGTGTTTATAAATAAAACCTGGAAAAAGTATGAGGTCACAGTCCAGGATAAGCCTTAAGCCATGTCTTTAGAACTGTTGCCATAGCAGAAACGTATCCAGGATCAAAAAACACTGAGGAATCACAGGATTCCTGCATGGCCCATAGCTGCGGCGCACCTGGTGCGTGGCATGCACACTCCGCAGCGCCTGGGCCCTGCCCTGTGCTCGGTCACGAGCCCCTGGAGAGAGGGGCAGCTTCTCTTTTTAGTGATGGCCCTATATCCTGTGCCACTCATTTTGTCCTCGGGGAAAAAAACAGAGGCATGGAGGAGAGAGAGATGGGCAAAGAGCCAATGAGACAGCACAAATGTAAAACATGTATTACTCATAATATTCATTTTTAGAAACAGCAGATAGTTAATGCCTCAGTTAATGGGGTTATTGATATTCTTTCTTTTTGCCCCTACTTTGCAAACCGTTTCTAAAGACATCTGCAAGAGCTGAACAGGCTTTTGAGGAGATGGGGGTGTTCCAGAAAGAGGAAACGTCTCGTGGGTCGCTGGCCTTTCTGTGTCGTCCTGCCATCCCTCCTCTGGGCCTGAGTGTGCTGTGTCTGAAAGTTTCGCCGGCTTCAGAGCAATGGTTCCTACTCCCTTTTGAATGGCAGGCAGTTCTGATCATCTGGTGAGGGGATGGCGCTTCTCCCCGGGTAAAGGCCCATATACATATGAACACTCAATCGTGTCTATGTTTTTGAGGTAATTGAGAGGGTTCCCTGACACCCATAAACTGGGGTGTGCATGGAACCCCAGGTTGAGATTCCTTCCTCTAGAAGAAGGGTTGAGGGTGAGATTCTCAGCTGACGAAGCAGTGAACAAGCTGGCTAGGATTTGCCCTCGGCTCAAAGGATAGTTAGAAAACTTGAGGCTCCTTTCTGTGGTGTCCCTACCTGCGGAGGGGAGATAAAAAAGGAAAGAAAAGAAGAAAAAAACCTTAAACTCAACCCTAGACATTCTGGCATCTTTCCATTCCAGCCATTGGCCAGAATGTACACAAATCCATTTATTATTCTATTGAGTTTAAAATCTACACGGTATTCTTATGTCCAGATGTGTAATATTTTCCCATATTTCATTGATTGCAAGTCACTTTTTTTTTTTTACATTTCACATTCCTGCAGTTGGAATGAATCTTAAAATAGAAGCGAACTAATCCATAAATATAGTGGCAGATTTTAGCCTATCTTTCTCAGTAACATCAAAAAAGCAGACAAGATCATGAATAAGTACATAAAAGGTGTAGACCACCAGATTAACCAGTTTGATCTATTAGGCACTTTTGGGACAATGAAAGAAATGGCTGCAGAGTACATGTTCTTTTCAAGCACGCATGGAGTACTCACCAAAATTCACCAAATGCTGTATGAGAAAAACAAGTTTCAGCAAATTTCACAATATTGACAACAAACAAAGTGTGTTCTCTGACCACAGTGGAATTAAGCTAGACATCAAAAATAAAAATATAACTAGGAAATTACCAAATTTTAAAAATTGAATACTACAATTATGAATAATCTGTGTCTCAAAAAAGAAGTTGCTCCCGAACGAAACATTTCCGTCTGGCCTTCAAGGCTCCCCACCTTCTGTGTCCAGCTGTATTTCCCTCCACATTCCAACTCTATGTACAGGCTTTATTTTTATTCACTAGCAACAAAATATACAGGCTACTGTATTGCTCCTATAGTCTATTACAATACTAACCTTTACTTATATAATATTAAGAAAAAAATGCCTTTCCCATGCCCTAGGAGAGTAGCAGAATTCCTCTTAGGGGTAGACACCTCTGGGAAAACACTTAAATGGACCATTAAACAAAGCTGGGTCACAGGGTCTTGTCTGGAGTGGAAGCAGTTGAGACAGGTTTTATTATACAGACAGTCGATCCGCATAATAAAATAACAGGGATTTTTCTGCCGCCCCTTGCTCCACAGTCACGTACTGAGACATGCAGTTTGGGGAGTTCTGAAAGAGCAGGCTAAACGAGGTGGGAGAAAGAGATGAATTCAGAAGGGAGGTTGATCTGGGAAATCATGGCAGCAGGTCAGGATCTGAGTGGGGACCACCGCTGGGATGGCTACAAGGGTAACAAGGGAAATGAGTTCTTACTCTGCTGGGGCAGAGAGGCAGGTCCCCTGGCTGCAGGCAGGATGTGCAGAAAATGGCATTAGCACAGAGAAAGGGCAGAGTGAGAGAGACCTGAGGACAGATATTATTTGATAGCCTGGGAATGACTCATGGAGCTGGGGGTGGGAAGTGGGATGAGGGCAGAGTTGGTACAGAGAAGGCAGCAGACATAGGAAAGATAAAGACCAGGAATAGGGAATTCAAGAAAGTGGAGCATCTGAAAGAAGTTTCCTTACCTTTACCTCTCTGAAGAACCCCCAGTGGTGCCAGGATATAAAAGGGAAATGTGGCCCAGAAGGCTGAGGGGCTTAAAGAGAGGTACAATTTGCAGTTATACCTCATTTCTAATTCTTTACTCTTGCTCATGTATTAGTATTATTTCTCTAAGTAGATTTTTAGCTCCTAAAAGAGGAGCAGATTTGTCACATATATTTATACATATATAACTATAGGTGCATATATAGATAGATATGTATAATCTATGTATATATCTGTGTATGTGTTATTTATATGCATACATGCATACATACATGTATATTAGATGTTTACATACTGTATAGTACATATGTACACGTGTATACAAATATATACATATATGTTATATGTGTTTGTATGTGTAATAGTCATAATTAATTAATTAAAGTTCCCAGTCATAATTAATTCACCTTGCACATGGAAGGCCCTCTCAGATATCTTGCTATATAGCTCAGAATGAGAAGATTCAGTAACCTTTACTTGTTTTGTTCACATACTTCTTTGTTATTGTGAGGCAAATCTTTCCAGTTTTGTGGTCAGTCTTTGCTATGCGATGATTTATAAATGGAGAGATACAACCGCTATGACTGTACTTCACAGTTTATATTTTATGAGTAATTTCTTGTTAAGCACAAATATAGATTTCTTTGAAATGTGCTGTGTAGCTTTTAAACAGGTATAATACACTTCTTGGTTTAAAAAATGCCTTTTTTGGCAAACAGATTAAGAGCTGTTCTGTCAGCCTTTTTCCAGCAGTGTGGTCTTCATGTTCACAGTTGAGATAATGTGTTTGTCAAATAAGAGTCTGATGCTTCATCAAAACTGGCATTCATGTAAGTATCAAGGTCATCCTGATAATTAATGTAACCACTAACCTCTATTCAATGTCATCGTAATTGTCAATTTCCAACACAAACTGAAAAAAAAATTATTATATCGAAATACAGTAAGAAGTAATGTTTGCCAAACATAATCAACTGTTATTTACTTTCAAGAACATTATATAAAGACAAAAGAACAATAAATACTACATATTCTTGGGCTTCGGCAACAAGAGAGAACTCACTATCCTAGAGACTGGGAACTAAACTTGTAAGAGGCCCTTCTGAGGCCCTGATGAATGGCCTTGAATAAGGCACTTTACTTTCCTGTGCCTCAATTTTGAGTTTTTGTCATAGTAACAAGGCATCTTTCCTAATGTTCGACAGGGAGATAACATCTCTTCAAAGTCTTTTCTCTTCCAGGAAGCTACACTGGTCGCTACTGAACTTCTGGGAGTTATTTTCCATCTTGGTGTTCATTACACTTGAGTAATGTTTAGAGATCTTTCAAAGAAAAAAATTGGGAACTTCAGGGTTATCCTAAATGAGAAGTACTAATAATGTTCCATAAACATGCACTGAAATAAAATTTGCTATAAATTTCCACAGGATAATAACAGCTGACCTTGACTGAACGCTTTACTATGCCAGACACTGTACCAAGCCCTCTACGTGGATTAGCACATTTATCCTTATGTTTTTAGCATTAATGCAACTATACCACTGAAACCACAAAGCCAATTAAATTCAATTTGACAATATGAATTTAAATGTGATGGATCATGTTGTTTTGTTGAAACTAAACCTCTAATGAGGGTTTATTCATGGGGAGAGGGTCTGAAGCCTTAGTTTTAATTTAAACCTGCTTTTGTGCTTTAATTTTAATAATATTAGTACAGGGAGTGCCTATTTAATTTTGTACAGCTAAACTGGCTTTAGTAAGGTCAGGGCTTTATTTGATCACTGAGGGTAACCAAGTTATACTGAATCTAAACTCTGATGAGGAACAATCTTTAAAGATCAACTTTAAGTTGTATCATTTGATTGCTCTGTAAAGCTGACTTACTCACTTGGAAATAAGGTTAAGAGGATGATGTTATGGAAATTTGCATTAAATGGGTACCTATTTTAATGATTACTGGAGTCAGTAATGGAAAAATTTCCCTTCAGATACATATGGCTAAGTTAAGATGGAATCCTTTGATGGTTCAAAGTACTTTTGAGTCTTCATGACAATATTATTGTGCATTTCATGACTGAATTATCCCATTAGTTTTCTCTATTTGGACTTCTATGAAACCTGCATTTATAAAGTAAGTTGTGTTGTCAGTTGACCTCCATCTGGAAGAAATGCATTTGTAAACATCAATGTAAGTTCAGGTACTGGAATGACTAAATAAAATTCTAAATTTCTCAAAGAAATTGGGTCTCTTAGACTTATGTTTGAGAAACATGGTCTCTACCATTTGCTTGGCATTCCATCATATTCTGCCTGATGCTGTTATTTAACATTTTATTTATATTTCCACCTCCATTTTATGTAGAATTAATTTACACATTTTTTTGAATAATGCAAGAAGGCATTCAAAACCCTTAAATTTATACCTATACTTATTCTGGAATAACTTGGCTTACAATAGTCTGACAACTTTTGAAGGTCTTGTGTTAAAGTACTTTTCAGAATACTGTGGTGGAGAAGGGGGCAGATAATTACTTATAGCAAGATGTTAGGTGGTTTCCAAGACAGCATTCCCATGGCCAGTTACCTTTTGATGTCTTATAGTCCTCATTTTCCACAAAATTATATTTTTCTTCTTGAGATGTATGCTTGTAATTGTTTTTAGCTGTAACTCTTTGTTTAAATATTTTAGTGGTTGTTTTAGGATGTATAGTATACATTTTTAACTTACTAAATGATATTATACAACTTCATGTTTTCAAATGATATTATACCACTTCACATATTGTACTAGAACTTTGCAATAGTATCCTTCCATTTCTCCTCTCCCAAACTTTGAGCCACTGTTATCATGCATTTTACTTTTAGATATAATCCCAGTAAGAATTGTTGGTACTTTCCTTTAAAGTCAGTTACCTTTTAATGTGATTTAAATATTAATCAAAACATTTATACATTTATCAATGTAGATACCATTTCCATTCCTCTTTATTCCTTTGTTTACACCCATATTTCCATTTGTTATCATTTTTCTTCTGTCTGAAGGACTCTCTTTAACATTTCTTTTAGCACATGTTTGATGGTAATGAGTTCTTTCAGCTTTTACATGTTTAAAATGTCTTTAGTTTGTCTTTGATTTTAAAAGACATTTTTACTGGGTATAGAAATTTAGGTTGACAATTTTTTCATTCAGTACCTTAATGATTTTGCATCATTGTCTTTTCAATTGCACCATTTTAGATGAGATATTTACTGTCATTCTTATCTTTGTTCCTCAGCAGTGATGTGTTTTCCTTCCCCTAGAATTGCATTTAAGATTTCTCATTTTCACTATTTTGGAGCAATCTCATTATGATGTACCTTGGTGTGGTTTTCATTATATTTCCTGTGCTTTAAGCTCATTCAGTCTCTTAGATCTTTAGGACTATAGTATTCAAAAAATTTGGGAAAATATCAGCCATTATTTCTTTAAATGTTTTTGCCCTCACCCATTTTGGGGACTCCATTTATACCTATAATAGGCCACTTAAAATTGTTCCACAGTTCACTGATGCTCTCTTCATTTTTAAACATTTTCTTTTCTCTCTGTGTTTTATTTAAATAGCTTCTATCACTGTGCCTTCTAGTTCACTAATCCTTTTTTCCCTGAGATATCTAATCCAGTGTATTTTTTACCTCAGACATTGTAGTGTGCATGTCTTAATGTACATGCCACTAGTTGTTGTTTTTTATATTTAATTTAGTAAACTTATGGAATACAATTATAAAAACTATTTTACTGACTTGATCAGCCAATTCTTATGTGTGAGTCAGTTTTGGTCCTTTATCAAGTAACTGACATTTTTTCTCCTCATCAATGCTTAAGTTTTCCTTCTTTTTTAATGCCTAGTAATTTGTGATTGGATGCCAGATGAATTTTGCTTTATGGGTGCTGAATAATTTTTATTTCTATAAGTATTGTTAAGTTTTGTTCTACAACATAATTAAGTTACTTGCAAACAATTTTATCTTTTCCAGACTTTTAAGATTTACTAGGCAAGACAATAGCAGTACTCATGCTGTGGCTAATTATTCGCAACTACTGAGGCTAGGTTTTTCTACGTACTCCCCCCAAAACCCTGAGAATCATGGGATTCTCAAGTTTGGCTGATAGAAACAAGTAGTATTTTTAACTTTGTGAGGCATTATTTGTAGTCACTTAAGGTGAGTATTTACCTAGTCTTGCATATTTTTCTCATATACATGATCTGATCAGCATTCAGCTAAATTTTTAGGAGGCCCTCTTTAAATCTCCAGAATTCCTTTTCTCTTCAGCTCTCTCTTCTTACATATTATGCCTTGTATAATCTAGTTCCTTCTGTGTGCAGCTCTCAAGTCTCCCCTACTCTGTCTGTATAATCCAGCCTTCTTGACCTTGTCCATCTGTTAGCTCTGCCTCCTAAAATCAAGGATTCTGCTACATTATTTTTTGGTTCCCCATCCTGTGCTACAACCTAGAAATTCTCTCAAGGTGGTAATCTGGGGGCAATTGCATAGCTGGCTTATATAACTTGTTTCAAACTTTGAAAAATATTTGTTGGCCAACATCTTGATACCCATTGTTTCACATATTTGGACAGTTTTTTTTCTTTGGTTGTTTCAGGCAGGAAGGTAAGTCTGGTCCCCGTTATTCTACCTTGACCAGAAGCAGAAGTCTTATTATTTTCCAATTTGCTTATTTCCCCAGCAGCACCTATAACTGATTTCCTCTCAAGTAACAGAGAGTTCTGGTTCTTAGCACATCTCCAAAATAATAGCTTGAGCATTCAACACACCAATGAGTCTCCAAGGTTACCTGAGGGAATGGCAGTGCTGTAAGAATATGAGTGTTTTCACTGTCTAATTGACAGACGGAAATATAAAGTTTCAGTTGAGTTTCCATGTAATATCATCTTTCCATCTTTACTGGAGTAAAACATTATTGATTCAAAACCCTTTAATTGATAAGAAAAATCACACAAATAATAATAGACTAAACTTATCTTTACTCATTTGATTCTATCTTTATAGAAAAAAAAGAGACAAGTATTCAGACTAAAGGATGGCAACAAGAAAAGTTTTAAAATATTTAAAAGAAAAAACTACTTTTAGCATAAGCTGATAATTATGTACAAAAAGGTATTAACATTTAAAATGAGCATTGTCTATTTATTTGAATGTAACTTATGATATCTATGACAGTTCACAAAATGAGACTTTTTAAAGCCTACCTGAGTTATTCTGTCTCATCACTAGCTCTGCAAAAATTCTTTTAGCTACCACAGTAAGCACAGATAAGAACCTCTACATGGCAGATGGCTCCTTTCTCTTTTATACCTTAAATTGACAATTTTTTTTTATTAAAATATATTCTCCAATTTAACCAGTTTTAATCTTTTTAAAATCAAAATTATATATTGATAAATGTGCAGTGTTTTAAAATAAATGGTATCTTTTTTGTGCAGATACCAATATTCTTTCATTTAGGAAATACAAGTTTTCAGAAAAAAAAGATCTTCACTGAGCTCAGTGTGGCAGGCCTCAATTGCCAAAATAGCATCCTATGACTTGCATTTTAGTCTTTAAGCAGAAAGAAGATTATAACTGAAAAAAATTACCCTCAAATAAAAGTCTACCTATCTTAAAAAAGAGAAAGTGAAAAAAATGGCTTTCAGAAACTTGTTTCAGTTTGCTTTAGTTTATTAAGCTCTTATGAGAAAATTTCATAAATTCTCATTACCTCTCTACAGTGACCTGCATTTCTCTGACTCTCATCAATCCATGAGGATTTATCCTGTTTCCTGATGGGAGTGTAGGGGAGACAGAAGCAAAGACTGGGATCAGGAAGGGCTCCATTGAGATGAATTACTAAAGATGGGACTTGAATCAGAGATTGCATTTCAGATGTGGTGCCAAAGGGGACAGTCAGAACATGAGTTGAGAGATGGGAAAGAAGGCAATGCATTTAGAAAACAGTGTGTGATTTTGCTAAGGCATCAGGTTTATGTGGAACAATGATGACAGCTAATACTAGAAAGGGAAGTTTGACTTCATGGTGAAAAAACTTCATACTAAGCTGAGACACTTGTTCTTAATTTAGTAGCCACTGTTGATTGTTAGACATTCCTGAATGAAGGAATGATATGGAAAGGGATGTGCTTTAAGAAGATTAAAATAGTGATTAGTTTAGGTGATAGATAGCATGAGAAGGAGAATGAGGCCCAGGAGATCAGAAAGGAAGCCATGGTTCCCTAAATCTTCATGGCCTTTGACAATTAGCAATGTGCTGTCACACACAGGATCTTATTTGATTCTTATAATAACCCTGTGATGTAAGTAGTAAAGATATTCTTTTTTAGAGATAAGAAAATCAAGGCTCCGTTCAGATATTCTGATTCTTGCCGATGATCTTTTTCACCATATCATGTTGCTTTGGGCAATTCAGAGGTCAACTCTACCACTATGGACCTTCAAGTAGTGCTCAGCCTCAGAGATTCGGGGAGTTCTTTCCAGGGCTGCAGTTGCAGGCTCAAGGCTTTTAGGTGAGCCTCTTCTTAACCATAGTTTCTTTCCTTACATGTTGGGTTTTTATATAAGATTTCCTTTCACAAAGGGGTTATAAAGGCAAACAAATAAATCAATTAACAAACAATTAAAAATTCCCAATTATAGAACTCTGCAATTGATTCATTATGGGATGTGATGGAGACAGGGAAATCTTATAAAATTTTTGTTTGAGCATTTGGAATAATAGTAACAGTGCCAACAATAAAAAGGAAAGCAGTAGAGTGGTTTGGAAAGGCAAATAAGACAAGTTTGGCTCTGGATTAAAATAAAGATATTGTTTAAGCATCCAGCAGGATCTGGAATATAATTAAGACCTAATATTCACTCACAGAATTTTGAAATTTTTATAAGCCATTCCGGTATTTAATGCTTACCAGTTAAACTGAAATGAGTAACTCACTCAGAAGTCGTTCAAAGACAGGAACTACTGGGAAGTGTTGGAGAAGCCTTTATGGAAAGCTTGGAATTGAGCTGGGCCATAAATACTGTTTGGATGGTTGATATAGGATTTTGGTCAGTAGAGAGTTGGGCAATTCCATATCTTGCCAACTCTGGGTGCCATTAATTTGGTAAAAGGCAGTGGTTTATAATTTTGCAAAGGTGTTAGGATAGATTCATTTTCTGCCCTTAGCATAGGAAAATGTAGAGGGAGAGGAAGATTGTTCTAAACCCCAGAGAACTACCCATGGGCCCAGAGAAACTGGATGATGAAAGCGAAGTGTGAGATTGGTATTGATGACTGCAGCCAAATCAGTATTTAGAAGCTGATCACTTGCTTTCCCATAGTGTCAAGTGATGAGGCTGACTCTAGGTCAAAGCAAACAGTAGGATGTGAGTGTTTGGCCTCCTGGATGTTTCCACAGTATCACTAATAGGATCAGATAGGAATCAGCCTCATCCAGGGAGAGGCAACAAGGAATATAGCAGCAGGTGCCACCGAGGACAAAGGGGCATAACAAAAGTGGAAGGCAAAGAAGTTATGAGTTCCTGTCTATTTTACTTCCACATGGTAAATGAAAATGGGGTCATCTGCAAACTCAGTATCTACTAGACTTGGCTGGCAATTCTTTCAAGCCAGTTCTTTTTGTGGGATTTCAAATGGACTATTGCTCATAAGATACCATTTAAAAGGCCCTGGAGAAAACAGTAAAAATATAAATATGTATGTCAACGAAATACAAAACTTTGCCTCCTGGAAGCATGTCAGCCTAGAATTCAGCCTAAACAAAGAACCCTAAAAATTCCCTTTTCCATTGTTCTAAAAGATTGTAAAAGTTTTCTAAATGTAATTTTATCACCTTCCTTTTTTTTTTACCATTTATGAACATATGTGTTTTTTATGATATTCACAACATGCTTGTGTCACAAGATTCAAATTTAATTTCCTGCAATTACTGCACAATATGCATGGCAAAAAATGATATAAAAATGACAGAAAATAATGAACAGTTACTCCATTTCTGCTAAGTTACCGTTTGGAAATAAAACTCAAGCATAACCCAGCAGAGGCTTTTGATTGGCTGTCTCCAATCCATGTTGTTTAGAAGCATTGGTAATAATCGTTAGACATTTTCAAATCTTCTGATAGTAGCAGGATTTGGTTTATTGGGAAATTATCATCCTGTACACCCGGAGATTTAAGAGAGGCTGTAACTTCCTTCTTATACTCAGGAAATGTGAAGTTAGGGTGGTTAGCTGGTGCTTTATCAACAATGCTCTGCACCTTCTAATTTGGAGTCAAATGTACTTGAGTTAATTTATCCATGTCATTATGTATCTCATTTCTTACAGGTAGCAACAATAAACTGGTAGGCAAAAGCTTATTTATGACAGGTAGATGAGAAACCCTACCTCTTCCTATTTCTACAGAAGCACTAAAGCACGGTGATTAAGAATTCAGGATCTGGGGCCAGCAGACCTGGTTTAAAACCCTTCTCCACCACTTGGTAACTATGGCCCTGGGACAAGATTTTTAACCATTCTAAGCCTCAATGTCCCCATCACTAAAATGGACATTTGAAAAGCTTCGACATCATAGGGTTGCTCACGATGAAGTGAGGTGATACCTATAACATGGTCGGTATAAGGTAAACCCTGATATGTTTTAACTATTGTTACAGTGATGGTGGTGCTGCCCACAGTGATGAAGATGTGTGTCCAAGGCCTTTTCCAATGTAGAAAATAATAGCTGTAGAATATTGAGGTAGATGTCAGAGTACAGTAATTTCTGTTGCGTGAGTGACACCTCCCACCTGTGTTTATTTGCTTAGTTCCAATTCAGGCAGCCCAAAAAAGGGGACAAAATATGTTTTGTCTTACTAGGTGTAACTTTCATGAAATGTCATCCCTGAATTGGCTTAACTTCTCCCAAATGTTCATGAGTGGGAGAAAATTATCAACTAAATAAAAAAAGAAAGGAAGGAAGGAGGGAAGGGTGGAGAGAGGGAGGGAAGATGACTAGGAGGGGCAGGGGGGAGAGACAGAGAACTGCAATAGATGATGGACTTGAAAGTAAAATTCTTAAAAAAAAAAAAAAGATTAACTTACATGATCTCCTGCTAAGTAAGGTACACTAACATCCATCATGCTGGCATTCGATGGGCTGCAGTTCTGCAAGGATGAGCCCTGCTTTGGTGTTTCTACCTAATTAAAGCATAGAAAATACTTTCCCTAACTGGCAATAGAGCTCCCTGTTCTAACTATTTGCTTTTTTTAGCAAATTCACTGACAATAAAACACCCAGCTACTGAGAAACAAAATGCCATAATGGAGGATATTGAGGATTATTTAAGACTCCTTCCTGTTGCCTTCATTCCCTGGTTGCCCGTTGTTTCTTTATATTTCACCTATTACTCTAGTTTTATCTAGTCTTCCAGCCCTTGGGTCAGAGTGGACAGGAATGCAGGAGTCTAGATTGAGTCAAGATTCCTTGCAAGCCTCTGCTCAAAGAGAACAAAGGTGGAGGAGAGAGAGCACTAAAAGGAGATGGGTTCTCTGAATGGGATTGAATTAGGATGGCAAATCCTTCGACGCATTCTCTACCTTGATTGCCTGGAGCCCTACGTTGAGAGTGAGTGTAATTTTGTGTCCAGGCCCAATGGACTGAGTACCAGTCAAGAATGTTTATTGAGATCAGCCATAGGCCCAGTACAAGAGGCACAGGTTTATGTCATCCTTGGTCCAGAAGTTAGGGGCTCACGTTGGCTTATAAAGGCAGGCTAGGGTACAAGGACAGTGGTAATAAAGGAATTAAGGAAAGTAGGGCCATAGAACCCTGTTTTTCATGGAAAGCTCACTCCTGTAGGTGACCCGTGGGCAACGGTTAGTATCACATCTCTCTGCAGTAGATACGATTGAACAACTTTGACATTTAAACAACCATGGATTGACTACTGATTCATACCACCACCACACTCACCCTCTTCATACACACACACTCTCTTTTTATTGAACTAGAAATCATTTGACATGATTTTTTTAAAAGTCATTTGTCACAGAAATCCAGATCACCTTGCTTCATTGAAATTTTGGATACATGTTTATCATCTAGATATTTTTTAATGTTCAACAACATTGGTTATTGAAACGTTTTAATAAAAAAACAGCCATAATAATTTTAAGTGATTGAACATGTGTATGTCTTGCCTAGCATGGAATACATTTTTAAATGTGAGTAATAAGCCGTGGCATGGAAACAGCAGGTTTCCACCAACAAGCCATCTTGAAATCACATTTTGCACGTAAACAGAAGTCTCTCGTCAACCAGAATTTCCACTTCAGTTAACAACATTGAAACAATCCACTGGTCTCTGCTTCAGTCCAAGGTCTTTCTGTGAGCAAGTGCCCCCAAGCTAGTTCCCCTCCACAAATTAAGGGTCTACGTATGGGAAACATATAGAGCTCTGTTCTAATGTACATGTAAACATTCGCAGAGTTGATTTATTGTGACCTCTGTTTTCTTTTGAATTAATACCAAATGTAAAAGAAAATGCTTTAAAATTAAATGTTTCATAACAGTCACTCATTGAAAACAGTACTGGCAGATGTGAGCTGAGTATTATAATGTTGGTTTAAAACTGTGAAATGTATCAGCCAGGAACCCCATTACAGGAGTGGAGGTTTAAGACTTGAAGAATTCTCTCCTTAGGCTGCATTAATGCAAACAGAGTGTCCATACCATGCTCTGAGCTCTGCAGAACACACTTATTATATGTATTTTTTAGCTCTGGTTCCCCAGATATAAAACGAACAGTGACACATTAGCGTGGAATTGTCCAAAAAGAAAACAAAGAAGGTAAAGGAGGAGTGAGTTTGCAAACGGCGTTTTATGAGAAATAGTCAAAGGAAATAGGTAACGATTTTTAAGAGTCTATGTTGTCTTCATGGAATTATCAGAATGATTCAATAAAAAGGGACAACCTGCTCTTTGCCACTCCCTAGAGCAGAATAAAGAATGGGGTGGAGGTATTAGGAAAGCAAATTTTGCCAAAATATGAAGTGAATGTTTGCACAGATCAGAGATCTGGTTTGCCCATCATGAGACTCGTTCTGGCAAAGGCTGGTCTCTGTGCTTCCACTGCTTTAAAGAGCTTCCCTACCCTGGGAGGAAGGGGGGACTCCCTTCAAAGGGTTCAATTCTCTAATGCCTTCCTATCACTCTTTGATCTGTCAGTTTGGTTCCATTCAGTCTCATATTTGTAGTTTATCTCATAACAATCAATAAATGGATCCATTTGGAAATGGTGTCAATCAAATCTCTTTGTAGATAAACGCATAAACGCACATAAGTAACTCACTATTTAGAGGAAACAAAACACTAATTTTTGGTTAAGAATCCATTTGCAGTGCAAATAGTAATTTCCGAAATGAAACATTTTTTTCTGGGATTGGTTTTGCTCACACAGAGCCATCTGCGTATCCCAGCAGTGCAGGGGGCCCCACAAGTCATTAAATAGAAGAGATTCTGATGCTTTGGTGTTGTGGATAAGACATGGAAGCCCCACCCTACTCCTCCTCTCATTGAATAAATACCTCATTAAAATGCTTCACACTGGAAATATTAACACCAAATATTAACAGCATGAAATTCGGTGCCATCAGGGAGCTACAGTATTAACTTATTGTGCCTTCTGTGAAAGCTGAAGTCCTCTCCGCTAGAGCTCCTTCTCAAGTCTCGAACTAACTGGCAGTGGGACCTGCTTCACCTGCTGGAGCTGATTTCCTCAACTGTAGAACAGTGCTAACAGCACTATATGCCCTTGGCCATGAGGACTACATCCAAATATGCTACCGTGTGTAAAATATAGGGTGTCCCGCAAAAGGTATACACACTTTGAATGATTATAAAGTCAGTGTTTATTAACATACAGTTCATTTTCAAAATTTAAAAGACTCTATAGAAATGAATAATTTTTTTTGTCAGTGCCTGTTTTCAAACTGATGACCATTCTGGTCCAGACACTGCTGATAACATGAAGCAGTGGAATTGCAAACATCGAGAATCATTTTGTATGGTATTTGGGCACCCTCAATTTGTCAACTGTTGCCAGATTTTGTATTCTAAACTTTATCTTTTACGTATCTCCATGAAAAAGTCTAGTGGATAAATTTCCTCTGTTCAAAGCTTAGTCTGGCTTCACTCATTATTTCAAATCAGTTAAACATGAAAAGGAGTGAAAATTAAGTGAGTTATCAGCTGTTAAGGTGCATATACATGTTTTTGGGACGCCTTGTATGTAACTTCAGGATGCATTGGGGGAACAGTTTCTGTCCTGCCTGCGTTGACCAAATCAGAAATATGTGAAGACAGAGGAGTCTTTAAAGGAATCATTCATCCAATGTCAGGCAGCACAACATTTGCCAAAGTACTAACTAGCCACACACTTTGGGGCAGCATTTTACCTATAGTTTCTCTAAAATGACTAGGAATTAGAGAAATATTCCATCTAAAGCAATATTCTATAAAGTTGTGGAGCAGATATTTAACACACACACTTAGAGGGATTTCCATAAAATTAGAGGAAATTACATAAAACCATTTGATAATTTATAAAACCTTATTTTCAGGGGTGAAATCTAGGCATTTTTTAGGGTCAGAATCACATTTTGAATGTTCTTGGCACCATTAAAAAATAAACCAAACACTCCTCTGCTAAAAGGTTTGCTAGCATGGTCTTGAAGCTGCTCTCTTGGTAAGGTTTCTAGTGAGTGGCAGGTAATAGTATCCCCACAAACATGAATGTTTACCCCATCAGATCAATGCCCAGTTGGTCTCCGGAATGTCCACAATCACAGGTACATCCCAGAATATACAGTTATGGTCTCCAAGCCAACATTTTATATGTTCAACAATCCAACATCGAGAGTTATTCTCTATTAATGATATGTTTTCTTTCTTGAAATGAAATGAAAAGAACAAGTCTGGTCAGAAAAGAAAAGTGTCCCTGACACTTGATGTGTAACTTTAGGTAAGTCACCCCCCCTCTGGTCTCCGATCTGTGTTTGTAAATAAGGACATTGGATGAGGCCAGGAGGTGGCAAATTACCTTCTATGGGCAAATCCTGCCAGCTGCTGGCTTCTGTGAAATCTGGATAATGGCTTTTACATTTTTAGGTCATTGATAAAACACCAAAAGACAGGAAATATGTTGTGACATATTAAAATGGTAAGAAATTCAAACTTCAGTTCCATAGATAGAGTTTCATCGGAACACAGCCACACCCATTCATTTATGTATTGCCTATGGCTCCTTTTGCACTAACCTGGCAGAGTGGAGCAATTATAACAGAGACATAGGGCCCAAAAAGCCAGAACTATCTGCCATCTGGCCCTTTGCACAAAAAGTATGCTGCTGACTCCCTACACAGTTACTAAGGTTGTTGCCAACTTAAATTGTCTATAATTTCCTCCCACTAACTTGACCTTAACTCCCTTTCCTTCTCTAATCTTTAGACTTCAAGAATTATGGAAAGAAAATCTAAAATAAGTGATGTGATATCAACAAAGTGAAATGGCAAAGCCAGGGATGGAATGCAGGCCTCATTTGAGCTTCCTCCACAGATTTTTGCTTTTATTATCTCTCCTGGGACTTTTTGTCTAAACCTCTGCTCCTCCCCTTTGGTCTTTCTTGTTTAGACTCACCAAGGCCACTTCTGTCTACCTCCACTACAGTACTGCAATGATAATAGACCTTAGATTTATATTAACATGTCAAACAAGAGAAGGGAATATTACTTAATTTATAAATATAACAAACAAAAATTCCAATAGGCTGGTGGTGGAATTAAAACCCTAATTTTATGATTCATGATCTGCAGGTATTACCCTTGGCTGTTTGTCAGTGGCCTCTTCCAGCAATTCAAGTGATTATTGTTGTCACAGTCAGGAAAGGAAAGGAGAGGAGAGGGGAGGGGAGGGGAGGGGAGGGGAGGGGAGGGGAGGGGAGGGGAGGGGAGGGGAGGGGAGGGGAGGGGAGGGGAGGGGAGGGGAGGGGAGGGGAGGGGAGGGGAGGGGAAGGGAGAGGAGAGGAGAGGAGAGGAGAGGAGAGGAGAGGAGAGGAGAGGAGAGGAGAGGAGAGGAGAGGAGAGGAGAGGAGAGGAGAGGAGAGGAGAGGAGAGGAGAGGAGAGGAGAGGAGAGGAGAGGAGAGGAGAGGAGAGGAGAGGAGAGGAGAGGAGAGGAGAGGAGAGGAGAGGAGAGGAGAGGAGAGAGGCAAAAAGATAAATTGTAGTTTGAAGTCAGGATTTTTCTACATTGCTATTTCTCACTTCATATCTTAAAGTTCAAGTGCCCTTTGAAGACACTGCTCTGAAGCCTTTACAACTAATCCGAGAACATTTGTACCTAATTTAGACAGAGACGATAGGTCCTTGTACTGCACACATGGTCTGCATATTCCGGATCACTAAAGCCATTCTGATGACTATTTTTATTGGTTTTATGATGGTGATAAAAAGAAAGTGTGTTGCATTTGCAAAGGTTTTTAAACATTATTTATACCTAGGATATTGGGTTGCATGCCCCTAAATAATAAAAGCAAATGGATTTGCCTACATTTGTGGCATAACACGGGAGTAATAGAAGAGCCTTTGTCATCATGAGTGCTAGGGTAAGAGAATTAGGGGGAAAGTCTTTGAAAATCGGAGTTCTTGTTAGTGCCTCTTAATGGACTAACAATTTAGATCTAATTGATCACAGCTTTAATTGTCCATACTCTCTATATACGAGGGTAGCCTTGTGGGATATTACTAGTCAAATTAAAACTAATTCAAAACAATCTCCAATTACAGAATGTTTTGTGTCTCTTTCAGGCTTGGGAAGTCAGGGGCAATGTAGTGTTGATGGCAGGCTGAGCCACGTGCCTGCACAGCTGAAATGGCTTTCGAAGTCTCATTTTCATGAAGCTGCACTGTGTAGTGGGCTAATGCAACTGAATTTAACCAAAAAAAAAAACGTACTTAAAAAAATTTTAATTAAGAAAAACTGATGGTGGTTGTGTTTCATTTCAAATATATGAATCTATCAGACTTCACATCGGGTTTCTGTGGTGATACTTTCTCCATTAACAACATACAGAGTCAAGGGAAGTATTACAGACTAAGGGTCTGTGATTCCAAAAGTTCTTATGTTGAAATACTAACCCCCCCACCCCCCCCCACCCCCCCCACACACAATGTAATGATATTAGGAAGTAGGGTCTTTGGAAGGTACTAAGAATTAGGTGAGGTAATGAGGGTGGAGCCCTGGTTAATGGGATTAGTGATTTATAAGAGTCTCAAGAAAGCTTGCTTCTGTCTATTCTCCACCACGTGAGAAGCCAGCTATCTACAAGCCAGGAAGGGGTCCCTCTCAAGACATCTGATCTGCCGGCACCTTGATCTTAAAGTTCCCAGACCCCAGAACTGTAAGATATAAATGTTTGTTGTTTAAGTCACCCTGACTATGGTAATTTGTTATAGCAGCCTGTATTGACTAAGACAGGGAGTAATAAACATCCCTGTGGACCCTAGAGGAGATATTTTTATTTCTGGTCATTGTTGAATCATATGATTTTACTGTGTGAGTTACAGACCAAGAAGAAGAGGCATGGGCTTTCATGACTCTTCTTTGATGGGACAAACCTGAGCCTAAAATCCCTCAGTCACCATCGCAAGAAAACCCAAGGAAAACAAACCAGCATTTCCTACCCTTAACCAATGGCCTAGTCCATCCACATATCACCTCTAGGCTCATGGAAAATTCCTCCTTATTTAAAGCACTTTTTAACCAATAAGGTGAGGGACATTATTTTGCAAATCTACTCTGTGGTTGCTAAAGGCTGCTAAAAATGTCAGAAAAGAGTGAAGATTTGTGCCACCTTTTAGCTAAGTCATAATTCTTAAATCTATCCCTAGATGTTCTCTCTGATTATCCAACATAGTAATTTTAAAACATCAGTGTCCACAGGCCTCCAAATCTATCACCAATCTCTGTTTTCAGAGAGGTTTCCCATGTAGATAGAGCCTCTCTCAACTTCCTGCCCCCAAGGTTCACATTTCCTGCATCTATCTGTTACTATGGGAATGGCATCCTTCACTGATATCCCCAAGCACATTGTATATCTACTTCTTAACCCTTCACATGTTGTATTAAATTTGACTATAACTATCTTGGGGACACAAGCAATGTTTTAGTCACACAGTATCTCCAGTATCTAGCACAGACACCAAAGGCACCTAATAAATATGTTAAATGAATTTGAAATTCCTGTGTGTATGGCTCATTCTGAGCAACCCCTGTTCTTACCCTACACCTGGTTTGAGCAGCATTCAGCTCGGGAATGCACTTTCAAGCTCCAGCTGCATACTGTATGAGACGAAAAGTTTTAACTTCTCATCTAGAGGTGGGAAGACCACCACCCAGAACACAAAATTCTTATTCTGATTAGACATCTCTGTTCTTCCCAGCAAATTAGGTTTTCTCCACCGATTTCTCATCCCCACAGCTTCAGAAAGGTCCCCACTACCTCTCACTGTCCATCACCCATTGTCTCTGCAATTCAGCTCCTCTCCTCGGCTCGAGTACCCCGTTCAAAACTAGTTGGCGAATTCACTAAACAAGGATGCTCTCTCCTTCCTCAGCACACTAGAATGTGTTGGGGAAAAGGAAGGGGAATCGGAAGGGGTCTGAGTTGACCACAAATAATGAATTAATGAATGACCAATAGAATGCTAAAAGAGAATTTGAGAACCCATCTACTCAAGCTACTTGATCTTTTTATCTCAGAACAGAAGTTCCACTTCTAGCCTGTTCTCTGCTTTCACATTGTAAATTTTTCTGATCCTCAGCAGAGATCTTGAGATATCTGCTAACATTTCCTCTAGTTGGACCCTTCTAACAATTTTAAAGACATCACTTCTTTAAAGTTATTTAAAGTTGTTGCTTTGGATAAGTAATTTCTAAGCTCGGGGACCAGCCTCTTACCAAAAGTTTTTTGCTCCTTAATGAAAATGATAAGATATTTTTCTGCAAGAAGCCAATAGTAAGTCTTCTGGTGGAAGGTCTGGCCACAGTAATGCCCAGGCATAAAACCATCTTCCTCATAGGGCAACTATAAGGACAAGATGAAATAGTACAGCTTATAACACATAGTAAATAGATATTATTTTTATTAATGATAATATTAATTAATGCTAACTATTAATGATTATTGTAATCTTGAAAAATTGTCTAAAGAATGTTGGCAAAGGTCCTTATAAAAACAGTATAGAAAGGATCCTTATTAATTATTAGCATACTACACCAGCAACTCAAACTCATAGCCATTTTAATGCAAGTATTAAAATCCTGTATCCTGAGGCATCTTTCCCTAGACGTTCTGAAAAATATTTAATTATAAAAGACATCAACTTCTCAATTCTCTAACAAGAAATTCAGTTGTCATTTTTCTGCTAAGTAGCAAGATCACGTGGTTTTCTTTTTCTCCCCTCCTTGTATGCTATTTTATTGTAGGCTCTAAAGCAAGAATTTGAGTTTTAGAAGGAGCAGATACATCAGTAGCTAATCATGTTGCTATGGACATGACTAGCTTTTTTTGAGAAACTTTGGAAAGAAAATTAGATGGAATGAATGTTGAAGAAATGGAGAATTGAGTTTGAGGACAAGATGTTTCGTGGTTAATCCTGCAAAGGCAAGGAGGCCTAGGTTTAACGGAGATTTCATTTACAGAAAAAATGACAAGTCCAAAGGCACAGAGAGAGTTTCAATTTTGTGATATTGCATCATGGCAGAGAAACTAAGGAACATCTGGGAGATGTTCCCTGGGAAACCAGGGACTAGGAATCCTGAGTTTGTCATTTGTGGCTAACATTCAACGGAGACCCTTACAGGATGAGACATCCTGGTTCAAGGAAAGAAGGGGCACTTTAAAATCCCATAAACAGTGTCCCAAGGCTTCTAGGAAATCAAATAGCTCTTACCAAACATTTGATGAATTAAGTGCAAATGATTTAGAAACATGTGTATTAAATTTCCTTTAAAGTGCACAGGGGTTTAAAAGTTAAAAGGGAAAAATTTGCTTTGTGAAAGTCATCTCGGGTTTAGTTAAGCCTGATAAAAGGAGGCAGACCTATTTCCTCCCATGAATGTATTAAGTACTCCAGGAATAATCAGTTATTGTTCAAATTCTACATTATTCCTTGGGGTATAGCTGAGAATGAAATGCTGTACTATGTATAAGGCAAGGCTTAAGGGGTATCTAAACTGGCCACAGACAGATTTGCGTTTCTCTTATATACATCACAGGATTGCGATAAACACAACTCCAGGCGAGTTCTGAAATAGCCTAACTCCTATACATTCTCTTCTTTAACTTTTTGAAGAGTGATTGTAATGGGAAGAATGTAAAATGTGCAATTAAAAGGCCCGAGATTAGCCCTGGCAGTGGCTTGGTTGGTCAGAGTGCTGTCCCGTACATCAAAAGACTGAGGGTTCCTTTCCTGGTCAGGGCACATACCTAGGTTTCGGGTTCGATCCCTGGTCAGGGCCTGTACAGTGCACAGAGTATGGGAGACAACCAATTGCTGTTTGTCACTCACATCGATGTCTCTCTCTCTCAAATCAATAAACATTTCCTCGAGTGAGAATCTGAAAAAACCTCTTGAGATTCAGTTCTGGCCTCTCCACTTACAAACTGTGTAACCTGGGGAAATAACTGGCTGTCTTTGAATCAGTTTAATGATATCTATTTTAAAAAGAGTGCCATGAGGATACTAAGTGATAGAGTGTGTGTAAATGCACTAGGTAAGCTAACCTTTTATAAATGTATTTTCCCCTTAAATCTCAATGATACATAAAAGAATCTAAATATATACTTAATTTCTAGTCCATTGGGAACATTTAGAAGCTAACCGAAAACCGCAGAGGGGTAGGTTTTCTTTAGGTCATCAGACTCACAGGTTCATGATCTATTAAAACCTCTCAAAATTCTCCTTAGAATTGTTCTGTATTTATCATTTTTATCTAAGAACACTTTTATCTAAGAACATTTTCCAAAATGTATTCCTTGCATGTGATATGGTGTCAAAATGACACTGTGTGATCAGAGAAGTTTACAAAGCACTGTATATTCTTGTAGGGAGTAGATGCTCTGTAGCATATCAAAGAAAGCCAAATGGATGAATCGTGGGTTCCTTTTTTAGCGTGAGACTTATTAATGCCATGGAACACGCTTTGACAAACTCTTTAGGAAAACGGGTGCTGAGGCGTAGACTGGTTTGTGTAAATAAGGGTTTCTTTTATTTTCCAAAAAGAATTGCTTCAAGAAATGATACAGGAGGAGAAAGTATTTCCTATTTAATGTGAAAGTATTTCCAGGATTTGATGTGAAAACTGATGTGCCACTACCTATAATTTTAGGATTTTGTTTTAGCTCAAAGCCTGCGTTTAACAAGGACTTTCTAAATACTGACATGTATTTTCTGGTCTCCTTTTAATGTCCTTTCTCCCCTACAATTTTTTCATTTATACTTCATACAGAGTTGCTCCATGCGCTTGACAATTCTAATTACTTCTCAGTCTTCTCCAGCATTTTCGCGTCCTGGCCACAGAGAGATCAGAACGACCCTTGGAGTATTTCAATTGTGGGTGTACTATATGTGAGCTAACACCTGCTATTTTGCTTCTGAGGATGACCAGCACTGTGTAGACAGGCCTCCTTGGTGTCTCAGAGGGGAGGGGGTAGTAGAGGTGGGAAGAGATTAACCAAAGAACTTATATGCATGACCAGGGACACAGACACTAGGGTGGGACAGCCTGGGGCCGGGTGGGAACCAGGTGGTGGGGGTTAAGGGGGGAAAAGGTGGGGGGACATCTGTAATACTCTCAACAATAAAGATTTTTTACAAAAGAACCTAATTCCTCCCCCAAAAATAAAATCAGGAGGCAAGTGGATTTCCATATCAGACTCTAGTCGGTAATTTACAGCTGCTGTAGGATTTCTTTGGGGGAGTTTTTGCTACATATTGCTGTGACTGTAATTTGAAGCAAACAATTGTAAAAACTTTGACTTGACTGACTGCCTTCTCAGAGCCCAGATCATTCCTCACTGCCTTCTGCTTTTTGGCCTCTCCCCAGGCCTATTTAAAAGTTTACTGCCTTTATAAACTTTCTCAAATTATGCCTCCCTTTTCTTTGATTTCTAGTTTCTATTGTTATTCCAGCATTCCATATTATGTTTAATTAGGCTTTATTCACACAAGAGAATCCCCCAAAAGCTTCTGTATTATGTAAACTTTGAAATTGCTACGTATTGCCTCTCTTTTTTAGATTCCTGTGCACGTATATACTTATAAAGGCTCTGCTCTGAGAAGTCCTGCAGAGAAAGAAACCTGGTGAGCCCAAGGATTAGGCCAGTGTTTCAAACCATTTGATCACTGTACCCTGTTTTTTAATTAACATCCAGCTCAGGAGGAGGCAGTTAGGAAGTTTATGATCTAGTGGACAGCACAGGGCCTGGCATTCAATAAACACATGTGGAGTTTTTCTAAGTACTTCTGGAGTTCGGTGAAGGCTTAAAGCAGGTAGCAGAAGACCTGAACCACACTTTCAGGTTGCTAAGTAGAAAACGATGGAAACCAACCTTGTCAAATTTAAGCAGGGGGGAAAAAAAATTAAGAATAGTGACTAGCTTCTAGCATCTCTGGGATAAAAGTTTGGAAAGTTTGGAGACCACAGAGCCAGAGACACCCTGATAACTCTGTTCTCTAACTCTGTGATTAAGAGTAGTTGTTTTTTTTAATTAACTTTTTTTTAATGGTGGCAGTTTGGTGCTGTGACAGAGAGTCCTGGGTTTGAATCCCAGATCTTTCAAACCTCTTGACCTGGGAAAGCCAGCCGTCCTATCTGAATTGTATAAAATAATGCTAAGAAAACTTACTTTGGAAGGCTCTTATGCAGTTGAAATAGGAAATATGTGTTAAGCTCTTGGCACACATAAATGATTCATAAAAGGTAACTATTTTATATTCTAAAGAGGAATGTGCTAAGTCAGGAAACAGCCCTTTAATCACTGGGGGACACTGACAGAAGAGGGGCGGGTTAAAGGCACAGGCGTTCCCTGGGAAGCGCACTTGTCCCCCCATCTGCTTTTGACACATAGACAGAGCCTTAGAGGCATAGGTCTCCCCTTGTACCCAAACCTGAGGGAGTCTTCAACCATGTCCCTCCTTTTAAGGAACTGGCTCAATGTTTGGACTAGAACACTTTGATTTTATTTTTTTTAAAAAGATTTATTGATTCTAATTTAAGAAATTTAAATGTATAGCAGAAACTAGTTAACTTTAATTTAGGACTGGCATTTACATCCTGCCTAAGAAGTGGGTATCCAAGGTGGACAATTCATTTTCATTATGGTGAAAAGCATCATTTAAATGTCAGGAAACGGCATATTTAACATTTGCGGTAATTAAGGGACTTTAATTTAATAATAAATCTCTCTGTCTTTATCTGTTTACACACTTCCCTCTGTCCCGGTCTGGCACTTTCCTTAGAGAATCAACTATCACTAATTACTTCTTTTTGAAGTGTAAATATGTTTTAATTCTTCTTACAGGCCAAGTAGCGTGTTTACTATGTAATTGGTAATTACCTTTTCCAAGAATTACTTCCTTTTGGGGGTTTCTCTTGGGGGGAGCAAGGAATTTTGTTTACACTTTGCCACCATGGAAATCAATCTCTGATTCGGAGGGAGGCAGTTCCATGGCATCCAGAGCTCAGTGTCGCACTTCAGCTCAGGGAGGGCCACACTCATGTATGCTCCGTGTGGGGACCTGACATCATCCCACAGGATTACGCTGTGGGTGAAGATCGAAAGACTAAGGAAATACTTAGAGATGTTAATTGGCCTTAGTGTGCTGTGTACATGTCTACTATTTAAAAATCTCTTGCTGGATTATGGTTGATTTACAGATTAGGGTTCCGGTCATTGAGGTCTGTCCTAAGGTAGATGAGCCAAAATGTTGGTCCCATAACCCACTGTTAAGCAGCTTCAACTTGAATGGAGTCATGGGGAAAACCAAAGGCTCCGATGCCATTTGGCGAGCAAAGGTCAACTTGCACATCCTGGATACAGCATGAGGTGATCATTTATACTAAAAACAAATCTATTAAATAGCAGTTTATACACATTGTTTTCTGATATTCTAGGATACACAATAAAGGAGGAACAATATAATTTAGGCTATTAATTTTAATGATTTTTTTCTAATTTGATGATGCATGCATATGACACAAAATTCAAGAGGAGCACACAAATATTTTGTGATAAATTAATGTCTGGCTGAAGTCCTCCAGCCACCCAGATGCCCTCACCAGAGCTAACAGCTATCCCCTAGTTTCCTCCTTACTCTTCCAGGGGTAATCTTTGCACATATAAGTGTATATGAGTGCGTATTCTTTTGTTTTTTCACAAATGACAGCATGCTATGCACATTGCCTTGTGTCTTTTCTTTTTTTTCACTTGACAATGTTTCTTAGCTATAGCATTGCATATGGAATATACTCATTGTTTTAAATGGCTGTTTAGAATTGCAGTGCATGGATTTACCATCATTTATTTATCTTGTGTTCAATTTATTAAACAAGGAGGCCATTAGACTGAGGGGGTTCTAATGCTGGGTGGCCTACATTCACAGATCAAAATCTAAGCCTGTAAATGCTTCAGGTTTACAAAATTGAAACCTAAGGATAAACATACAACTAGACTTCAAGCTTTAGTCAATCAATAATTTCCCTACTTTGCTTCCACCTTTTCTCTATAAAAGTCTTTCCCTAGCTCCTGTCGGTAAAGAGCTCCTTACCACTTCCTATTCCTATTTAAATCAATTTTTGCTCAAATAAACTTTTAAAATCTTTAATTTGCCTCAGTTTATCTTTTCACACCTATTCTCTATCATTGACATTCACATGATTTCCAGCCAGGTTCTATTTTAAAATACTATAATAAATATTCTTGATTATAAATTAAGTCAAATCTATGGAAGTGTCCCTGCAGAACAAATATCCAGGAGTAGAGTTGCTGGATCATAGGGTGTGTACTTTAAAAATTCTGATTGATATTGTTCTAGTGCCATCCATGGAAATTGTAGGCATTTTTACTCCCACTAACACTTTGTATACTTCTTTCCCCACAAGGGATCCTAGCTGTTAGTCATGTGCCAGTACCATACTTTTTAGGATTGATCATTGTATCGTTGTGTTGATAACTGATAAATCTAGTATTCCTTAATTACTCTTTTTTTCCTATCTATTCATGCCAAATCAGTTTTTTCATATAAACTTTAGTCTATCACATTATTTTCATATAGTCTATGTTGTACATAACTGGCAATTCTATTGGGGGGAGGTTAGTGAGAGTAACAGAATGGTTTTGGCCTCTCATCAAAAGGAAGACACTAAGATAAAGGGTCAGACTTCAAAGTTTTTTTTTCCAGACTTCAAAACTTTTAACTAATATTTTTTCAGTGTTAAAATAATCAGACCAAGAAGAGGTATACTGTTAAAGCTGAAGAAATGTCTTGCTCAAAGCTAATCCCAACTGCCATTGCCACAATAGTTTACAATGACTTATTGATGATCTTTTTTCCCCATTTAAGTTTTGAATTTGGATATAATAAAAGACCAGGGGCTACAGAAAAATCAAGATGTATCCAAATTTACCCTCAAGAGCAATCCACCATTAGAGCTATTCAGAAGTTGTAATAATTTTATTGTCTTAAGGCCAAGGAACTTCACCAAAATAATATGATGCTCTGCTGTCAAAACCCATTTATCTTCAAAACATGACAGTACTATCTGAAAGACAGAAAACCCAAAATTTTCTCCTGGGTAGAGATAGGACTAATTCCACCACCAGATGGGAGGCCTAACTTACCATACCAGACTAATTAAATCATATTCTCAAAGATATTTCAATAATACCATGTAAATAAATACAAGATGGCTATACACTAATTTCCTGGTACTAATTTCATAGTGTGGAAGTTATAATTATGGAGATGGCTTATATTTATTGGGCAATAACTTCAAAAGAGGAGCTCTAAAAAGAGACTTGTTTTCTAGATGTGCTTTTAAGATTCCTATGGAGCAAGGGTGGGGGTCAAAACTCAACTGCAGAAAGCCTAGGAGAGACACAAGAATGGGTTAGGATATGTCATTGAGCATAAGAGGATGTTTTGAATCTGTTCTCAAAGTTGATTAATTCCATCTTTGCTTTCTGCCTAAGTAAAACATTTCTAAGACAAGCAACATCTTTAGAAATTTTAGTTTGGCAGAAAGTTATTATTTTATTCATCTTCCAGTACAGTTTTGTTATGCAACTATATAACGCATATATGACGAAGCATGATGTTATATATGATGCTGCTGGCAGATGTGAGTAAATTAGAAATGACTCTAGCTACTGGAAGAGTGGGCCAAGTGCTGTGGGGGAGTATTTTCTGCCATTGTTCTGAATGGCTGGCTGACTTATAGTCATTCAGTCAGAAGCACTGGTAACAACCAAGACTTGTAATTGGCATCTGAAGTGGAAGGAAGTCTTGTGGAACTGAGCCTTTAACCTGTTCAATCTGATGCTATCTCTGGGTAGTGTCAGAATTGAGTTGAGTGGTAGGACACCCAGCTAGTGACAGAGAATTGCCTGGTGGTATGAAGACCATTCCTCCTCTCATCCACACACTCACATAAGTTGAAATTAAATACAGAACCTTACAGGCACATGTTATTCACTTTATATAGTCTTATTCTCTATAAGTATTTCAATGTTTAACTCCTGTGATAGTTTCCAATGACCCTTGCATTCTCTGTCATTACAACACCTTCCCAGACCATGTATTTATGGTATGTGATGCCTTGAAGCAACTCAAAATAGAGTATTTTTATTAATTTGTTTTTAATTCATGTATGTATTTATAGCCTGGGTCAAGAAATAATCTTTCAAAATTGTAACTTGTTTGAGAAAAGGTAGGGAAGAAATGAGATAAACCACCACACAGATTGTTCACATTTCCAAAGAACCTATAGAGCATGTTGTATGTTTCATGGAAGCCACCAAGGAATATGTAAATTACCCATTCTCTTATTTGTTCACTCAGAAAACACATATTTGCTAACTAGACACAGTGCTTATGGTAAAGCTCTTATAATGACCCAAATGTTTCTGAATTATTTGCCCTTACTTGACTATCCTGAGCACAATTTTTGAGGAATAGTCAAAAAATATATAATAATGAAAGAAGGAAAAAGGGGGAAAGAAATAGGAAGACAGAAGAGGTGGGGAAGGGAGGGCAAGGAAGAAGGGGAGAGGAAGGAAGAGAAGGGCATAGAGTCTGCAGAGAGTCTCTGAAGGGTACTGGCTGCCTTCACGAGGAAGTATGGGCTGAAGTTCCCTGAACTAGTTTGACCTGTGCTGCTCTGTGAAACTGCCACATTACTCCAACAGATACAGTTAATTGTTAATTATGTAGATTGATTACAGAACCAAGCCACAGTAAACCAATTAGATCATATTTGACTGTCTGTTCATTAAAAATTGCCTTTTATAATGTATGCTTGTGTCAATAGTCAAAAAGGCAAAATCTATTGTTATGAAAACCTTAGTACCCAGAGTGGGAATCCAAATAATAGATGGTGGAAAGGTGAGTATAAGTAAACTATAAACAGTGACATTTCACAAATCAGACCATTGGTAGGTGAAGTTGATTTATTATTAATAGACACACTTGTCTTCTTAAATCATTCATCATTTACCATAAATAGAGTTTATATTATGCATTCGCTCTGGAGTCAGATATTGGCTCCGCAACTTGACATGATCTTATTGTCTTGAGCTATTGACTTATTAATCCTGAGTCTCAGTTTCCCTATCTGTAAAACAGAGATTATAATATCTACTGTGAAGGGTTTAGTAAGAAATAAAGATAAAAGAGTAAATACGCCAAACTGAAATGATGTGGAAAGGCACACCCTCCCCTCTCCCTCCCACCCACACACACTATCCTCCCTAATGCATAGAAATACCAGCTAAGGCCCTAGCAAGAATAAAAATCAATTGTTAAAGCATAGCCAAGAGGCTTCTGGTTAAATATAAAATAAATGGACATGTGTATTTCATGTCAATTCTTTCCCAAATTCCATCAAAATAAAGAAATAAAATGATATAAACTCTTAAAGACAAATTCAACAGAAGATACAACAAAGAACAAGAAGTGTCATCAAATATTAGGAGACAGAGAAAATGTAGGTTGGTGGGAGTTGAGAAACTAACAACATAAGTGCGGGAGTGCGATATCATGCAAAGCCAGCTCACTTGTCAGGTAGAAACCTGAAGGCATCAAGAAATATAAATACCTGATTTTGGTGGAACATGGTAGAAAAGGAGTGAGGCAAGGGCTAAAAAATAGGAAGATTCGTTAATAAATTTGTATATCCAACAACCCTCCCCCCTTGCCCCAGCCAGACAATGACTCCATTGGCACAGGAATGTGTTCATTTCCTTGGCGGGGGTGGTGCTGGTGGTGGAAGGCTTCGGAGACCCAAGGCTCAGGAGAGGTCAGTGAGTCCACAGAATAGTAAGATGCCTACTGTATCCCTCCTACCCTTTCCCCAGAACTTTAGCTACCAGGTAAGAGAATAGAGGATTCTTCTGAGAAGCTGAAAAGCCTTGGAGGGGAAGAAAATAAATATATGCTGTCATTTGGTGGTGATCTCCCAACAAAAGCCACTTACCCTCCAATCACATTACAGTGAAGCCCACCCAGTAAGTAGGAAATAATAGCCAAGATCACCAGAAATTTGAAGATGACCTGTAACATGAAAGGTAGAACCCAAAACAAACAGGAAAGAGGAACTTGGAGGAAAACAATGGAGGAAGAGGGGGCAAACATTTTTTAAAAAGCTATTATTAATGTTCTCGACCCGATAAAGACAGTGTATACACGAAACAGTAACAGGATGCCACAGTTCAAAAAGGAGCAGAGAACATGAAAGAGCTCTGAACGTTAAAAATGGGATAGTAAAAACATAAACTATCAATAAAATGAATAAAATATAAAGTCCCAGGTGCAGAACAAAAGGACCCATACCACAACAACTTTCAATACTGTTATCTTCTAAAAAGATAAAAGAAATAACTAAATACAAACGATGAGTCAGACAGCCTCAGATTTTCAGGAACAACACAGGAAGCTAGAAGACAGTGGAACAATTCAACATGCAAAGGGACAATGACTTCTATACCCGACAAATCAATCTAACAAGTTAAAATAAAATTATTTAAAATACATACTAAGTACCAAATAGCTTACTCTTTACATGACTGTTTATAAGAAACTACTGGGAGGTACAAGTCCACAAAACAAGGAAATAAATTTAGGAGTGAATGTGACATCAAAATAGCAGAAAAGGAACTCTCAAGGCTTCCTTTTCTAAATCTAAAGAAAAGTAAACACAGATTAGAGAAAAAAATGCATGTGTAAAGTAGGGGGGGTTACCTGAGAAAAAATTAAGTTGGTGAATTGCTGTGTTTATGAACTTGAATTAAAATATAAAAACAAACAAAAATATTATGCTGTTTAAATGAAATACTTTTGCAATAAAATAACACAAAATTTGAAAATAAGGGGTGACTGTAAAAGATATTCCACACAAGTCAAAAGAAAACTGCTTTAAAAATATCAATAGCAAGCAAAATATAATTATGGCAAAAAAGCACGAAGACAGGGATCCTTTGAAAAATCAAAGGCACTTTTCACTGATGAGCTGTAACAATTGCATTTGTGTTCACTTAAAGCCTTAGCTTAAAGAATTAAAGCAAAAATGGACAGACTTCTAAGCAGAACATGATACGTCCATAGTAGGGTATTTCAACACGTGTCTCTCAGAAACTTTCTCAATCAGATCCAAAAGGCCTAAGACTGTAGAAAGCTGTAATAACAATTAACATGTTGATTGAAGTCTTGGATTTTTTGTTTTGTTTACTTGTTCACTATTAAATCCCCATTACCAAGAAGAGTGTTTGGCACATAATAGATACTGAATATTTCATTCATTCACTCATGAATGAATGAATGGAATATATAGACCCCTGCACCCAACAAATAGAAAACATACATTTTTAAGTACATGCAACACATTTTTAAAAAGTGACCAGGTACCCCCAGCTGGTGTTGCTCAGTGGTTGAGTGTCAACCCATGCACCAAGGGGTCACCGGTTTGATTCCCGTTTGGGGCACATGCCCAGGTTGCAGACTCGATCTCTAGTAGGGGGTGTGCAGGAGGCAGCCAACTGATGTTGATGTTTCCCTCTCCCTTCCTCTCTCTCTAAAATCAATAAAAACATTTTTTAAAAGTTTTAAAAAATTGACCAGGTATTAGGAACACAGAAAATCTGAAATAAATGAGACATAATGGAATCTGTGTCTCATGACAATGATTGATATACAGTTAGTTAGTTGGTGTTTATAGTCATCATCTCATTTCTTTACAGAGAATGTAAATCAGCCCCTTCTGAATTTTTTAAAGACATCTGTATTTCTGGGGAGTGAAATATTGACATTATAGAGAGGAAACATGTTGAAGCTTTTAGTAGTTCCTGCTCTGCTGATAAATAGAATTATGACTGGGCCCAAAGGAAGCAAGTAACTTAACTCTGAGCTTCAGGGCCCCCTTTTGTGAAATTTGGGTGGGGGACTGTTTGTATCTACAGTCCAATTCAATTATAAGAATTATCTGCATATCGATAAAAACGTCCTGTACATCTTTCCTTCTCTTCCTCCCTAAATTTGTTAACCAAAGAATGTAATCTGGCTTATTTGTAAGTAGTAAAAAGCATCTTGGCCCATCCTAAAGTAGATTAAAAAGATATTGTCAGCAAATTTTCATGCTCAGTGTGTAGGAAAATTGCCAGGTGAAGTTGACAGAGTGAAGCCCAAAGGGTGAGGAGCTGTCAGCTGAAGGTGAATCCATAGCACTTACTTGTATATATGGGATACAGACCTAAAGACGAAAGTAAGTTCTTCATTAAAGATGGTTTCTTGGGGTGTGCACTTTCTCTAGAAGGGCAAGAAGCCTCCTCCCTTTGTCGGGAATAGTCCTGGCCTTCTCCCATGCTTCCTTCCCAAGTTTAAAGCCTTAACATCCATTCAAATGGTCACAGTACTCTAATTATCTCTCGTACAAAATACACCACAGTTCAGTACTGTAAGACACTGTGTGGCTCATAAATGACTACGTTTTGCCCTGACTGATAACATTTTCCCAAAGTCAAACAGACTCTGCTTTTGTCTCTCTGCTTTTCTCAATATAGCTGCACTTTATTTCAATACTTCTCTTGTAATTGAGCAATTCCATAAAATCAAATAAAATGATTTATAATGGAATGATTACTCCAGGGTAACATTTCAAGTGAAATTAAGATTGAAATCTAATTTAAAAGCTTTAATGTAAATGGGTCATTAGAGGAGGCTCTCCAGGGAATTTGCAATTAAACTAAAGTGACAAGGGTTTTGGAGGGGTGACAGACCTAAAGGTGTTACGACACTGATACATGCTCATTTCGGATGCAGCTAGCCTTATCACACTGCTCAACAAGATCAGAGTTGCTGAGTGAAAGCTGCAATCAGAATCTAACAAAAACATTCTAACCACTACAAGAATATCTCATGAAAAGGAAAGTTCTGATTTATAGAAGGTCTTTAATGAATATGGTATGTTTAATTGACATTAATTAATCTAGTTAACTGTTGTTAGCCATCTCCATATTATTTTCATATCAATATCTTGGTTTTATTAACTATAGCTATTCATTGAACAATAACTGAGGTGTCTATTGATGCAATCTTCAGTATATAATTTGGTACTGTGTAATCTCTACACACAAAATGGAATTCCTCTCCTTTCCTCCTAGTCTTTTTGAATCCTGCGCATCTTCTTGCAGAGGTTCCCTTTCTGACTCTGGTCCTTTGACATTTAAGCATTTACTTTATTTCTAAATTCCTTGTATTTTTGTTCTTAAATCTATTATGAATAGGTCCCTGTCCTCCCAATAGACACTGTTGAATTCTTTTTGAGTCCCTACAGTGCCTGGAATACTGCATTGCACATAATAAGGGTAATGAATGTTTGATCTTATGAGCAATAACAATTATATTAATAGTAAATTTTTATTGATCATTTAAAATGAGTAAGGCATTGGTAAGCCCTTTAAGTTATCTTATTTAATCTTCACAATCATTCTAGACAAGAGAAATATTACCGTTTCCATTTTAAACTTCTATAAACAAGATTAGAAATGTTTCAGTAAACTGTCCAAGGTTATGGAACTAATAAGTGGCAAATCCAGAACTTAAAACCACAAGTATGTATGTCCAAAGCCCATGGTTGTACCTATTATGTTACACAGTTGAGGGCCGATGTTGGATGTGCTCAACAAGAGAAGTAGGGTTATCATGGTCTCTTCCTATTGTGTGTATCTATGCACCTGATTGATTTTGTATATTGCCAGATTTAATTGGTCCCAGTTCTTCAAAGCTGGACTCATTCAAAAACAATAAAAATAAAATTCCTGAGCCATCCAACAGATGTTTTCAAATGTTTAGATTTATTTTTATGAAGGTTTTGTGAAAATCAATTTCAATTTATACGCTTTATTTTTGTGGATGACAGAGATTTGAAGAGCTCTGTTCAGAGAGGTGGCTGAAGTTTTACTTATTGGTTTTGAAACTCTCCAATTTTATATATATGATAGCTTTTTCAGAAGAAGCAACACGAATGGTTCACAAACCACTCTCTTTTTTATTTGCTACCACATATAAGGCAAAGTTCCAGTGATTCGAGGATCCGAGAGGTATTCAGATCATGAACTATGTAGCTCCAGAGCAGAAAATGAAGAGATTGTACAAACCACTTAAATGATGGGACTTTGGAAAGAAAACAAACCATCCGAGGATATACGCATTCTTGCACTTCTCTTATAAGAGATACAATCTTCTTCAGACCACTGAAGTAATTATATCACTCATTTTAATGTTGTCATATTTGGCAACTTGCAGGTTTAATTGACAGAGCAGTGGGAGTGGAGGGATAGTAGATTAAACTAAGGTAATAGTTTCCAAGGGGAGGGAAAGATCCAGCAACTAATAGATCATCAAGCACCTACACAGAATATTGGCTACTCCTTTGAGCTTGTTTTGCCAGCACCTCGCATGGCCAAGCAGCTATTGTTGGACTCCCCCAGAGAACAGTAGGGTATCTGCCTGCCTTCTCAGAATGAACATGGGTTGGTTCTGATGGTCAGAGAAAGGTGGTCTGGATATGAGCAGTTGTAATTTAATACCGTTTTTGGAGAATTATGTTTTATGTTGTGAAAGGCACAAAGGAAATCTTTCAGGAAATATCTTGCATTTACAACCATGATCTCCAAGCCACATGTGATCTGGCCCTAACCTACTTCTTGGACCTCTTCAAACTCTTCCCCCAACATCCTCTCTCTGGTCACTTCCCTCCAACCCTGCTGGCTTTTCATGGCCATTCAAATACATTCAACTTCTTCCTGCCTCCCTGCCACTGGGCCCTTTGCATGTGCTACTCCCTCTAACTGGAATCATTTTTCCTAAGATCTCTTCATCCCTTGATTCTTATCATCATTTAAATTTAAGTCTCTGCTCAAGTATCACCTCTAGAGAATCTTCCCTGACCATTTTGTGCACACATACAAGTGCACGCATGCTCAAGCACACACACAGACACACACACACACACACACACACACACACACTGGTTTGATACATATACAGAATTCCCTTTCCTTTGAAAAGTTAGCTGCTAATGAAAAACAAGTAAAGATGAAGAAACCGTCACAGATTAGGGAAGACTAGAAGACAGGAGTACATGCACTGTTACCTCCCACATTACACCAGGGGAAAAAAGGGTATTAGTTAAAAAAAGGGTGAAATACAAATAAAGCCTTGAGTTCTGTCTTGACAAATGGGCCATGGTTATGCTAACATTTTAGCATTATGGGAAACTGGGTGGAGCATGTACAGGAACTCTCTATATTATCTTTGCAATTTTTCTGTAAATCTAAATTATTCCAAAATTTAAAATGTATTAAAAATTAACTTCTACATAACTACTACAAGTTTGAAATAACTTCTAAAACTTTTTGTGTTGTGAAGCATGACAGTGACCTAGCCTTCCCATTGCCTTAGTTTTCTTTCTGTTTCCTTGCTTTTACTGGGTCTGAAGCTTGGATTTCCATAGTAAGACTTTCAGGAGAGGGCTCACACCCTTGGAGGTATGATGGGGAAAGCCATGAGAAGTTACAGCTCCACCTAATTCCAGGCACTGGCTTCAGTTCTTTCATTCGTTTCCAGGGTGTGCTCTCCAGACCCCTCTGCACAGATGTGACAAGACTTCCTTGCTCCCCCTCTCAGATGGCCTACATTGACCAGGTGCTTCAACCCACTCAGAGACTTATTAAAAACTGTAAACATCACATTCCTGGTCATGACTTCTGCCCTGCATGGCCAGAATTTATGAATGTAGAGACATGTTTTCATTGGGTATAAAAGAAAGCAGGATTTGGTTATAGTAACAACTATGGGCAAAGAAGAATCAGTCAGAGACAGTACCCCAAAGAGCCTATTAGAGAGCAGAATCTACCCACAGAGGGCCAGCTCTTGTGAAAGAGAAAAGCTATGTTTATGACACAAAAATCATAGAATGAGTGACCCTCTCAAATAACCTATGTTTTAAGTAAAAGTTTTGCAACCCAGACTCTGCAACGTACCAGCTGAATAAAGCTGGGCAAGTTTCTTACTTTGTGTATTCCCATCTGTTCATCTGTAAAATGGGGACAATGATGAGACAGGTCTACATGTGTGGATTTAATGAGAGAGCTTTCATAAAGTACACACAACAGCGTCTGGTACTTGTTGAGGGCTCGATAAATGTCAGCTATTATTTTTGTAACTTAAATATGTAAATAGCAAATATTGCTAATGGGAAAACTTTGGTTGAAAAGCTACCATATGTTACTGTTCGTCAATAATTTGCTGTAGTTCTTCCACATAAGAGTTCATGGAGCCCACCATTAAGAATGTTGTTTTGTCTGCTGCTTTGTTCAAAGCAAAAGCAAGAAAGTGACATACAAACATATTCCTTCCCAATAGAATAGAATATAGCTCCCTCACTTTGCTCAAAAGATGTTTTTCAAAGTAGAGTGCAAAATAATTTTGTAATTTGAGAAAAAATTCTCATTAACTTACACTCTGCGTTTCATATTTGATTGATCTTAAATTAGCCTTTATTCTTGAGATGTGAAATTTTGGTATTTCTTGCTCTGTTTAGTTTTGCTATCAGGTATCTAATGATATATACAATTTTATAAGGCATATGTCCACTACCATTTTATTGATTCCAATCTTCTGGATCAATGAAGTGGAGGCACTGATGATTTACGATAATCCCCAGGTTATCCTAAGGTAAACTTTTATAGTTTAATTGGTAGGCTATTTCTGATGATGTTGATTATAGGTTGGAGGGAAGCTAATGACTTCATACGAGACAGAATTTCTCACCATCACAGTATTGTTAGAGAGACAGCTGGGTCTCTTCAACAGTAGCCCCTGTCTGTCCATCCTGCCTCCAGCATTACATTCTGCCATCTAACCTCAAATGTGGGCTTTAGGGAGGAGAGAACGCAGGAAGCTCCCAGGGAGGAAGGTTTAGAGGGCTTTCTGTGCTGGTTTGCCTACACTCAGAGCTGCGAAAGCAGAGATCAACTCACCAGAATATTGTCTTTCATCAACACATCGTTGACTTGAACATGCTCTGACTTCTGAGTCTGAAAAGGTTTCCACACTGCAGATGGAAAATTTGCCAAGAAAGAAGTACTAATTCTTACATTAAAGGATTGGCTCCTGACAATCTTGACAAAACCACCAACATTCCTTTCTTGTTCTTCGCTTCTATTTTTTACTTTCATTGTCTTCTTAAAAAGCAGTAGAAAGAACATGAACTGTTTCATCAGAGGAACTGAGTTCAAATCCTTGGTCTATGACTCACATTTTTGTGACTTCGGGCAAGTTATTTTGTCCCCTGTAAAACAGGTGGTATTTCCTATATTAATGCATAGAAGACCCCTAGGTGCCACGATTAAGTGACATGGTGTTTACATAATCCTTACAGCCATTCTGAGAGGCCATCTAAGAGATGAGGACATTGAGGCTGAGGAGGGGAGGGCTTTGCTCCAGGTCACAGTAATTGCCTGAGCTGGAATTTGAACCCAAATCTGGTCTGACTCTAATGAATAAAATTAGTGACACCTGCTGAGCTCCTACATCCAACCAGCACAGTACCTTATATGTATTAACTAATTTAAACTTCGCAGCAATTCTCGGAGACTAATACTAGTATTATCTTTATTTCACAGGCTATAAAATCCAATATGCTGCCTCTCGCTGTGGACACACTTCTCGTCATGTAATCCCCTCATTTATATGTATATTCGTGACATTTCCCTCATTTCTTTGAGACACATTTAAACACAAAATGCTAATGAAATCCATGCACATGTTTCCCTAAATGTTTTAAGTAGTGTTTCCCTTTCGCTGGAACTTCCCATCAAACATGAGTTCTCCAGGCTCCCTCATGACATATGGAGAAGGACATCATTTATCCTCAATGTATAGAGCTTCCTTTAGTCCATGTGTACATGGGTTAAAATGCCGACTGCATTTATAATTTGTAACATATCACCATTAATTTAAAACCCTTTGTAATTTTCTCCTGAAAAAAAACAACAACAATATTTTATTGCTTCAAAAGCCACCAAGAAGCAACAAATTCAACGAGAAATGGGTGACCAGAATTATTCAGTCAAATTCTGAACCACGTTGAACCCTAGAGTTTTAAGATGTTCAATCAAATGTTACCGTCCTGGTGTGGGAATTTATTTTTTCTTGGCATCATGTAACTTCCCGTTTCTAAGAAAAAAGGATTAAAGTGTCCAATAAAAAAAAAAAATCTCCAAAAGCTTCTTGGACATCAAAGAGACCTTACACAACAACATTTTGATGAGTTAAGTGTAAAGGAATCAAAAACACATGGATTAAATTTCCCATAAAACCCACATGTGTTTAAAAATCAAGGGAAAACGTGCTTGGCCAAATGCGTTTGGGGTTTTGTCAAACCCCAAACATTTGAGGAATAGTGTGAGATGTTTAAGGAACCCAAAACACAGCTGGGTCAGCCTATATCATTCCAAAAGCATATGCCAGTGGGAGACGATAAAGGAGATAAACCCACATAACTGTAGCTTGGGCCTAAAACCACATCTCTTGTTTATTGATAAGAAAAGTTGTGCCTTTCGAATATACAACTTCTTAATTGCCTCCAAACTTAAAAAAATTACAATTTATATAACCTGTTAGAAACCATATATTAAAAAGCTCTTATTTTTTTTACAAAAGAAAAAAGGAGTCATCATTTCCAACCCTGAGAGTTTTTAGCTCAGCCAGATGGGATCTTTGCCACAGCTTTCAAACCTTGATCAAGTTGCCCATGTTTTTTATTACCCTTGATTTAGCTTTGCTAGACTAAGCACGTTATTAATTGGGTCTCCTTGTATTTACAATACTATTGCTTGAAATATATACTAGGGTGTATAATTGAATTTTGGGTTTACTGTAATTAAAAAAGTCAAAAGAGTAATAAACATAAGCGTTCGTAAATAATTGCCTCTGAGAACCGGCATAAATCATCAAGATTAAATGATTTTATATCATATTCAAGCGCCTTAATTTTAATTTATGATTGCCAACCTATTTTCAGTCATTGTTGACTAGAATTACTTGTCACTGCTTTCCATCGTTAGAGGTGATGGCAAGGGACTTTAGAAGATTCCCTTTCACGGGGCCTACATTATTAGGCTGAAAGAATTGATACACGTTTCTTCCTACTTCACCTTCCTAGTGCACTCTATTTATTTTTAAAATTAGCCCAAGTAGAGGCAAGGGCAATTTGATCATGGATTTAAGTACTTTTCCAAATCTACTTTCTAATTTAATAAGATTTTGATCTTTTGGAAAGATCTATTTTATAGATATATAAATAAATAGATGTTTCCTGTAGCTAAGAAATATTGAGTATCACTTTTTGTGGTGATGAAAATAATTCTTGCCAGCACTGTCATGACTTCCAAGAGGGTACAGAGGTTAATGAAACCATCACTGTGCCTTCTTGACCACCTAAATACTAACCAGCAATATTGCAAAATCCTCCTTCTCCATTCCCATATAGACAGCGTAGACTAGCCTGCCAAAGTGTAATGCAATGAAAATATAAATAAACCAAAATATTTTCCCTAATGGGAGTGGCACTGATATGGGAATGATGTATATTTTTTTCCACTCTCAGCCTCAAACACTGCGATATGGATTCACAGTTTCTGCACGTTTGAATCCAAGCTCTGGTCACCACATGGTAATTTATGATGCATAGCAAGGTCACAGCTCAAAAGTTAACCCTGTACCTTAATAAAAACAGCAATAGCAACCAGAATATCATTTATTGGGGCCCATCGTTTGCTCCAATGTGAGTCAGACATTTTAGACACTACCCCGAAGTTCACAGCAACCTGGACAGGAAGGTTCTATTGTTCCCATTTTACCACTGAGGATGTGGGGCCTTGAGGTGAAGTCACTTGCCCAGGAATACACATGCAGATCTGCTTGGTCACAAATAGGGCACCCTCACCTTTACCTTGTGACATCATGTACATTTAGGTAAATAAAAGAAAACAGTGATTGTCTCTTAGAAGACTGAAGAATTGGGCCACAGGAGATAGAAGCGTAACATAATCCTGTCTTAAGAGGTCGGCAGGCTCTCACATCGATAAGGTTTATAGTTGTTGAAATCACAGATCCTGTTCTGTCGCCCACCCTAATGGCTCTTCCATGTCCCAATGTGACACATCTTTCACTCCATGCATGCCTTGGATTGGTTTGCTGCATTTATGCTCTTTTAAATTCCCCTTGCACATGCTCAGGGCATCCTTTTGGAGAGCAGTCAATTGCTCAGAGAGCTGATTCCATGATGCTTTCAAGGCCATCACCTGTTTCTCATTATTTCTTTCCTGAGCTTAGCTAACAGACATGACTGTTATACCTTGGGAATAAAAAGTCTGAGGCCAAAAAAACAAAATCACATCCACCATGGCCGTGCTCTTCCTATTATAGTCTCATCTCTATACTCTCATCTGTGATGTGTTGGGATGAAGAGAAAACCTGCTAAATGACAGAATTTTATATTCCCCTCGGCCGACAGGCCCTTCCATTAATGCCTGGAGTCAGTGACCAGGCTGATGGGTAACGTTAGATTGGCAGTGCATGGTAAAGTAATCAGGAGGTGATCCTAGACTAGAACAGGTGCCATCCTGGGAATGAGAAGTACAGATAGTTAGTCTACAGCAGGCCGAGATTATGAAGAATGTTGCCCAAACCCGAAATCACGACATGAGAACAGATCAGCAGAGTAAAGTCATGAAAGGGGTATAGCTCCTCAAAACAGAGACACGGAAAACGTGCTGTCTTGACAACCAGAGTATTTTAAATTAAGTCCAACTAAAATTGGGGGAAATGACAGAAGAGAAGATGGAAAAGGCAGATACTTTCAAGTTATAAAAGACAGAGTACATGCATTTTAGGTGGTGTAAAAAATTGGAAGCAAACATTTTTAAAAGCCTAATATGAGTAATTAATAGATAAATGGACAAATAGAAGAGATAATTTACAAATTAGAAGACAGATTTTTTAAAATTCCTTCTCACTAGAAATTTTTTAAAAGCTATTTTTTAAAAAACAATGCATTGTTTTGGTCTGTTAAATTTGCATTTCAACGTGTAATTTCATCAATGGTGAGGATAAGAAGAAATGGGTACTTTCAGGCATTGCCGATAGTACCCTGAATTAATGCAGGAACTTGCCAATGCATATCAAAATCCTCGAGTGTTTATGTATTTTAGCCCCTTTAGAAATTGACTTGAAAGAAATAATCTTAAGTATACATACAAAGGTATTCATTACAGCATGACATAATCAAAATAAATAACCCCTAACTGTCCTAAAATAGAAAACGGTAGATGCCTTCAACCAAACAGGATTGCGAAAGTGATGATTATGAAGACTGTCTAAAAACCTGGGGAATGCTTTAGTTATAATATTAACTAAAGAAGAGCAAGAAAAAAATTCTATGATAGTAACCATGGGTAAACAAAATTTCAAATCAGTAAAAAGACTAAAAGGAAATACACTGAAATAATAATGTACTAGCATGATGGGACTCCTGTTGATTATATATGATTTTCTCTATTTGTCATGCCTTCCTCAATGGGATTGCATTACTTTTATTAATATAATTTTTAAGGGATATATCTAATATTTAAAAATCAATATTTTTAAATAAGTTATTGAAGGATCAGACCCCCAAACCCTGCAAGACAATCAACTTGACAAGTGTAGACATACATGACATTCATATTTAAGAGAAAGGGGACAAGAAGGCATAGGTTCTATAATTCATAAAGAGAGGAACCTCTTTTTTCTAGAAGACAATGATCTATATATTGAAACATTCAAAAATCTTTGTAAAGAGGAATTCATGACAAATGAAATGAATTTCTTTCTAAAGCAGGTTGATGTGTACATAGATAAGGGAGAAAAGAACAGGTAACTATGAGGGAGCGTGAACTGGAGAACTATGTTCTTGCACCTTAGTCTCCATAGAGTCAATCAATAATCCTTCCAACTCTATAATTCTACAAACTGTATTAAATAATAAATAAACAATAAAGTAGGTGAGCAAGCTGCTCTGATATTTGATTCCAGTTGGTGAATGTAGAGAGACTCAGACACTCACTAAGAGATAAAACTTTTTTTAAAAATTTTTTCTTGCTACGGTCTGGTCACCTCTCATTGATATAATCTTTCCACAGATTACTCACTGGCTGCTCAACCAAGAAACAGAGAAACCCTTTTTACTAGCAAATTAAATTTGTTTATTTTTATTAACTGTTTTTAACTAGAATAATGTCTACCTGAACAGAGACATAGCATGGCTAGATGGCTGGGCGGAGGCAAGGAAGCCAGTCTAATGTAACAGTGATGAACTTGCCACAAGATGGTATAAATAGTTTTTTCTCTATTTGTAGTTTCCCTCTTGAAGAAAAATTAGCAATTTTTGAACTTTCGTAGAACAATCGATTATGATTAATTTTCACAGTTTGTGTAGCTCATTTTGTGTAGCACCATGTTCCATGTTTCACCACATATCTGGCCTTTATACATTTTGACTTTCCCTCAAGGAGGTTGAGATGTCACATTGTGTCCTACTGAATAAGTGATACTGGAGGCCTCATGGAAGCAGGAGGTAACATGTCCCTCCAGTGCTCTCAGAAATACCTCCCTCCTGTAGTGTAGAGCCCACATCAAGACAACATTCCATCTGGCTCCAGCAATTAGGCCCAAAACACAGGCGTTTCCAAAGGAGGTGGAGAAGACAGGAAACAGAGTCAGTTTTATGGAGTGAGTACTCTTTGCAGAGCATGCCATTGTCATAGATGAAGGTCAGCTAGAGTTTAGATATTGTCTATTGTCTTCTGAAGACCTGATGGTGCAATTGGGAAGACAAAGGACGAGGGACTTAATTTCTATTAAAAAAATGAAAAGGGGCAAACGAGGAGACAAGAAGCAGCATAATATAATCAAGACCTTGGTTGGTGTAACATTTTTCTCTGAAGTCTACAGTCTAAGATCTTTGTACAAGGAAAGCATTACAGAAACTATACTGACAACAGCAAGGCTTGCCAGTGGGGAGGTCATTTATTGCTTGGTTGCAGGCATTTGTTCATGAAATATATACCCAAATGATAAGGCACTCTTTGATTTTTTTTAATATATCTTTATTGATTTCAGAGAGAGGAAAGGAGAGGGAGAGAGAGATAGAAACATCAATGATGAGAGTCACTGATCGGCTGCCTGTTGCACGTCCCTGACTGGGGATCGAGCCCGCAACCCGGGCATGTGCCCTGACCGGGAACTGAACCCCAATCGCCTGGATCCTAGGTCGACACTCAACAGCTGAGCCATGCCCGGCCAGGCTCTTAGATTTTTTTAAAGTATATTCTTAGAGACATCATGGCTCATTAACTTTACATCTTTAATGGTGTTTTGTCAAATACATTGATAAGATTCACTATGCTTTTAGAAAAAGTTGCATTTTACAGAAACTACCTCAGTGCTAGTGTCAATAATTTCTCTTTGGCCAATTATGGGCCGAATCAGGGGATAACAGAAACCCTGAGATCTGGTAAAGTACAATGCTCTTCTCAAATTCACAAGAGGACTCATTAAACTTGGTTGTCCAGCCTTGACTGAATGCCAAACAATTTAGATGGTTGGGTGGGAGAAATGCTGTATAGAGATAAAAGAAGAAGGTTGACTTACAGGCTATGTCTTTATAGGCTTGTCTACTTATTTGCTTTCTTGCTCTTAAATTTCAAAATCCTGCAGTAACTGAAATGTGCTTAACCATGTGCTGACCAGAGGGGATTAAAGCAATAATAAAAGGCAATCGAGACTCAGTCTGAAGGATGCCTGCCTGTGCTGACATTGTGAATATGTTGTTTTATGAAAACATATACAACTCCCCTTGCTTAAAGATTGTGTTTTGTTACGAAGGTAAATATGCCACCTTTTCATGTGAGCCTCCGGTTCATTGGTTTAGTACATTAGCAGAGAGGACAGAGTTGACTTTCGTCCCAAGGATAAAGTCCCAAATTCATGAGCCTTTGCAAATGAGAACTTATGGCAGTCTATTAGAAATATCGTTATTGTTCCTGGAAATGGGAGTAGACATCTCCTCTTCATCTAGACTTTCAAAACATCTATTGTCCCTGAATGACTTTACGGGCCTGGAATTTACAGGGTCTGAAGCTAGTGATTTAATGTGCTGCACCTGCAGTTCTGAGTGAGGTGAAAGTAATATTTCCAACAAACAAGAATGGGCTTCAATCATTCATGCTGCCCTCCACTCCAAAGGACCCTCCTCAGGCAAGAAAATGTACTATAAGATAAATAAATTGATTGAATACATACTAGAATAATATATCTGTGTGTAAGCTGGTCACTTACCTTTCCGCCAAACTTGTCTTTGTCCAGAAAATGTCATAAACAAATATGAAACCTGGGCCAGAGTAGGCCCTTCATTTAATCTATATCATGCGTTATTTCCTGAACTCCAAGGGGCAGGGAGGGGCATTTGCTGGGAACTCTCTATGGCAAAGGCTGCCCAGGAGTTTATGTCCATTATCTCAGCTGATCCTCATGACCTACCTAGAAGACGTGTCATTATCCCTCTTGTCCAGACAAGGAAACTGAAGCAGAGAAAATATAATAATCTTCCTAAAGTCCATCCACGGATAAATGAAGAATCCAGTATTGAACCTCAATTTTACACTGTTTACTCTACAACTGCTCGATAATCATCATGTAGCTTATAGAGTTTATTAACTCACCTGCCCTTGAAGACAAAATTGTGAATGTATGAGCACAACACTGGGAATTTTTAGGAGATAAAGAACAAAAGTAACAAATAAGGGGCAAGCCGGCAAAAGATTCCTAAAGAGGCAATGGGCAGGTTCGGTGGGTGTTAGGGCAGAATGCAACGCATACACACACCATAATACGCACCAAACACTGCATTTTTGAAACATTTTGGGGAATGATTTATCTAGTTAAGATCTTAATAAGAAAATTATTTATATGAGGCAAGTTGTACTGATATTTTGAGGTCTTTTAAAAAAATTAGAGAAACGCTGCGTTGTAATGGGTTTTATTGAAACGGAATTTTACAGCCACTGGCTGGCTGAGGTCACTGCTGGGGGCCAGAGAACACATTGGTTGATTTTTCATGACCAACTGATAGACTGACAGGTCCATCTTGTTGATTTTGAGGCAGGCTCTCAGACAACTAGCCAAGCACAGAGAGACATGGCTTTGACTTTGGGGTTTGGTGACAAAAATGTAAGAACCTGCCAGACCTGAGGGTTCTTCCTGGCTCCTGTTCTAAAAGAGACATTCTGTGCCTGATGGCCTTGTCTCAGTGTCAAAGTCAGCTTCTCTCTACTGTTGGGTGTTGGCTTCTGCTGCCCCGAGCCCTCACCTGGCTTCAAACAAGTCTCCCCTCCTTGGTGAGTGCTGGGTCCCAACACCGCAGTTTACTCCTTACCTCTTAGCTTCTCATCTCTCCCCAAGTCCATGTTTAGACTATTATCCAGTCCTAACAAGCTGGGCAAGATACGCCAAATAGCAGCACACAATCCGATGGCATTTTATGGTATTTCTCTGCCCAGATTATGCATTTCATAGCAAGATGAGTGTGGGGGATGGGTAGAAGTGGGGAAGCATTCATTTCACTCTCTTTCTAAAGCACCCTTTGGAGTGTTTTTGTTTTACTTTTACATTATTGTGACTGCTTATAAATAATAAAGCATTCCAAATATTTCAACTTACATTTTCTTACACCGGGACTCTCATTAATGCGTTCAATGACAGACAGGGTTTTTTGTGTGTGTGGTTTTTGTTTTTTTTAATGATAACTTCGCCTTTTTCTCTAAATCACAGATAATCATGAGCAGGGGTGGTGGTTTTTTCAATGGTTGCAAATTCCCAGCCCATGTGATAAAAGATGCTGACATTACTATTCTGGTGTGCAAGCTAATTCCTTCAGCCCAGCTGTGAGGCAGAGGCTCTGTGACCGAGGTGAGACGGGCGCAATGTGCAGCGTGCGCGGGGGGCCTCTGGAAGGCTGATCTGCCTCTCGCACCCTCTGCAAATTGTGGGAGCTTGACTGTTTCCACGGGTGAGCAGGGCTCGCTCTGTCTTCTCACCACTGCACTCAATTCACTGGCTGCCTCTCCAGGTTCAGAGTGGGCCCAAGGTTTGGCTCTTAACTATTTATGTCATATCAGTTTTTAGACTCCATCCAGTCTTATACTCCCTGGCTTATAAAGGGGAGATGAGTAAATGTAATACCGTGAAATCTAATGGTATTTAGCTTCCGTGTCTGCAGTGTGTTCATTAAGCAAATCTCCATCTCACTTCAGGACCCACTGTGCAGTAGAAGAGTAACACTGTGCAAAGGTGCAGAGACTCCTTCTCAGAGAGAAACTGTCCCCCACCCACCTTGTTACCTTCAGGATGTGCCAGCAATCAACCCTATCCTTCCTTAAGGTATCATCTGGTTCATTCTTATATGATTTCTACTCTTCCCATATAGATCTTCAGGTCCTTGAGTTTAAAAATTAATGTCTCCTTTGCACCCTTCCCAGCTTGTAAACATACAGTTGGTTGAAACACAGCCCACCCTTCACATGAAGAGCTAAGCACAGAGCTAAGCAAATACTCTGTAAATGTTTATTGTTGAAATTCAAAATGGGAATTACTGAAAAAAAGCAACAATTATTGACATGAACAAAGAGTATCGGGGTCATTTGGGCAGAGGCCTCCTTTCCTTGCCCCCATTCTTGCGTCCTTGCATTGATGTGGGGGACTCCAGGCTGCCCTCGGCTCTGGCTACAGCTAAACAAGCTCCCCCACAAACAGCTCTGCCAGTCTCCTGCCCAATCTCTCCGCCTCTAACCCCCAGTGGCACCTTGTACTCCAGCTGAATCCAACTCTGCAAGTACCCACTGCCGAGTATGTGTGCCAGGTCTGCGTCCCATCCTCATGATCTCCCCTGAATGTCCTCCTGGCCCATATCCCTTGCTGAAGGCTTTCCGGACTTACTCCATAGGGTGATCACTCTTTCTACAACATCCTTGGGGGAAAGGAGCACTCTCTTTACATTGTTGATCTTATTTGGTTTGATATTTCTCTCCCCTACCTGAAATAAGCCCTCAGAAAACAGGGCTGTGTCTTGTTTATCCTTATAGCTCATTGCTGGACCTATAAGGTGTGGTAAATAAATGCTTTTATTTTTGTGTGTGTGTGTTTTTTTTTGTTGAAAATATTACAGATGTCCCTTTTTCTGCCCAATGACCCATTCCACCCCAGACCCTCTCCCCACCATTGTCCATATCCTTGGGTTGTGCATATATGCATATAAACTCTTTAGTTACTCTCTCCCCCTTCACCCACCCGCCCTCCTCCATCCCTCTGACATTCATCAGTCTCATCTGAAATAAATGCTTTTAAATAAAAGCATAAACATCTGCCCCAGTGGGTTCACTTTCTAGAATAACACTTGTTATGTTCCCACCCACATGCTCCACCCCAGCTTCTCTCCAGCCTCACCTGGTGGCCTGGTCCTGGTCTCCTTTCATGGCATTTTCCTGACCCCTTTCATTTTTTCTGACTTGAAAAATATGAAGAATAAAGAGCTGCATGTGCTAGTGAAGAGAAACAAAAACAAACATCTGTTCCCCTAGCTCGGAGATGGTCACCCAATTTATAGGTGGCTGAGCCTCCATCAGAAACAAGGTCTTATATTGTATACTGAAGACTTTTCCCATCAACTTTTAGTCAGAAAGAAACATCCTACACTGCCAAGCATGTCCACTCTTCTGGTCATAGACAAGGTTCTTGGGTTTAATCCTCGATGACCCTAAATCTTAACATTGTCCCTTGTGGGTGGAAAGCAAATGACCGAAACGTTTTTTGTTATTGTTGTTGTTGTTGTTTTGGGGTTTTGTTGTTATTTGACAACCATGGACCAAGGAAACAGGATGGCTAAGAAAAAAACTCTGAAGCCAAGTCTCCCAGATTTGAGTCCCGGGCTCAGCCTCCTTTTAGCTGTGTGAACTTGGGTGTGTTACCAAGCAGCAACTTCCCTATTTGAAACATGTGGAGAATAATGATGCCTAACTGCTAGGATTGTTGAGAAGGTTAGGTAAAATAAGGGCTATGACGCTTTCAACCAAAAAGCTAGCGTGGAGTAAGTGCTCAGTAAATGCTATCTATTAACCATTGTAACATTTCATTTGATTTCCTAGAGAAGAGATTCTCACATTCAAACTGCTCTTTCAAATTTATTGATATCTCCACTGAATATTTAAGATGACTGTGATTTACAAGGTCCTGGAAAGAAAATATTCTAATGCATCACATTTACTCATGTCCATAAATCTATGTACCTACTACTTTCAACAAAGATATTTCTTATTGTACATACAGGCAAACATATACCTTCCTCTAAGAACAATAAAATATGGCTTTCTCTAACAGCCATAGATGAAGCAGGATAAAGGCAAATGAGGAAAAAAGCAGAAAAAAAATGCTAATGCCTGTGGAAATAAGGACAGGTACAATGAGTTAAGAAAGGTCAAGCAGAGAACTAATCTGCCCCTTGTCACCGCCCTGTTCATCTAATGTTAGTCCACTGAGTAGAGGGACAATCCCTAAATAGGTGTTCTTCAGTCAAGACTCTTTGAGAGAAGACACTTCTGGGTCACCTTTTAATTTCTCATGGCCTTACAGCATGCCATGAACAGAATAGATAGGTAATTCATATGTGTCTTATGGACTGATGGATGGGTAGATGGAAGGAGTGAAGTGAGTAAGTATAACTGCATAAGGGAAGAAACTCCAAGGCCAAAATGATAGCAGGAAGAAGTATCCATATGGTAACTTCCACAAGGGTGCCAGTCAATCCTGAGGAACACAGCTATCCATGGAGGCCTGATGGGTAACCACCCTCAGGTCCAGCATGAAATATCCACAATATTGTATCCCTGGTCCATCCATACCTGATAAAGTCCCACATGCAAACTCTTTATTCGTGATCATCCAGACCCTCTCCAGAACGATTGCCTTGGTGTTCCATGCCTTTCAACTGCAGGGTTCCTTAAACAAAACCAGGAAACATCTCAACTTCCTCAGAATGGAACAGCAGCAAACTCTGACTGAGAGGAAAAACCTCACTGGAGATGAAAGTTGGGCTCTTGCATTAAGCTCTCATCCTGCTAGTGAATCAAATGAGATTTTCTTAAAGAAAAATCATTCCAGGCTCCCAAATCTGTAGAAATGGCTCAGCACCACAGGTGAAAAAAAATGCTGGCAATAATCTGGTTGCAACTAAAAGAGGAGTTTTACTAAGATGTTAACCTGTTATTAGAAAAGCTGATGCTTTCTTATTGAAACAGTGGTGGAACAGAGCAAGAAAGATATAAAACAGAGGAGCTTAAGTTGTCTCTGTGTGATCTTGGACAATTCCATTAACGTCTCTGAATTTCTGGTTTCTCATGCAAACAATGATCATCCCATCCACCTTGTAAGGTTGTCATGGAGAATTAAACACCAAAAAGTGTGGATTCAATGAATCCTAATTCCCTTCCTTAATCTCATCCTGAGTTTCCTCACTATCAGCAGACGTTGAGTGGAGATAATCCACTTGTCAAAGAGATTATTAAAATGATGGCTTTCTAGATGGCCTGGGAAGCATATTCTGTGGTCACACTATACTGTTCCCTGAGAAAGGGAGGACTTGAGAAATTTAATGGTACTCCTATAATATGCAAACTTTATTAGAATTTAAGTTGCTTTTCTTTGCATTCAACATTTCAGAGAGGTTTAATCTGAAAAATAATGCTGCCTCGGTTGGTTTTATCTAAATCTCATGATTCTAACCCAACACAAATCTGCATAGATTAACTGCCTTGGGAATACATCATGTCGACTCCTCCTACTTTCACAAACTTCCATGCAATACTTCATCACTAAATCAGCCAGCTGTCATTGAAAGCCTACTAGGTACTAAGCCAAAGGGTCCAAATCGGCATCGTAATTTCTCAGAGACTACATAATCCCATTGGAGAGAAAAGTATTACAAGATAGCTAACAATGCCCGGCTATGCATGATGCATTCCCAATTAATGATAAAAACCATCTGTGCTGTAGGAGGTCAGAAGAAAGCATGGCCCCACTGTTCAGCACTGCAGGCCCAGGTTACAACAAGAATGGGAGCTTTACATTAGGCCCAAAATGAGAGATAGCATGTAAAGAATGGCAATGGGGAAGAAAGGGCATTACTACAGAGGCCAGCAGCGTGAGAGTGGGCTGGTGTGGGGCCGTGCAAAGTTTCACGCAGACACCATGAGAGTGCGCATCTGACCAGGGCTTGCATCACTCTCAAGCATAAAGAGAGAGCCAGGAGCCAGGCTAGGGATCCTTGAATCCTTGAGCAACAGGTCCCAGATAGAAACTACTGGGGACAAAAGAATCTGAGATCCAGAGAATGACATGCCAGATGTTTTCAGTGGATCTTGATTTATTGCACCACCCCCATTTATATGCACCTTAAATGTTAGCTTAAAAATGACAGCTCCTGCTATAAGCAGGTTCAGAGCACCTATCACTAGATCTGGTGTAGTTGTGATCTGTAATTTCCTGTCGAGCTGAACTGAAAAGTAATGTGACTAAAACAGCATCTATAACTTGTCTTGCTGAGCCCTATCAAAGAAGTTTCTAACAGCTGTTACTGTTTTATTCCTCTTTCTAGAAATGCCATTTCTTACCCCCTTGGCCAAATTGGGAGACCAAATAGTGGCCTAAGTTATCAGTGTAAAGGACCAGAAAAACATGAAAGTTAGTAAGTGAAACTTTAATATTACTATCTTCCTCTTTCATAAATGTGGGAAAGTGCAAAATACCCAGAAATAGTGAGGGTACCCTGTGAGTAGATTTCTATTTTGCATGTGCCCTAAGGCCACTGAAAGTCTCTACAGTCAGTCTAGGACCTACATTCATAATCCTGGACCCTTTTGCACGGAATCTCTCTCAATCCGCCGAGCAGACGAATTGACTAAATGTTTACTCTTGAACTTCTCTGAACACTAACTTCTGCTTTTCAGTTTCTCGTGTCAATTTGTCTGAGCACTGAAATGGAAAGCTGAATAGTTATTTCAAAAGTACAGATGGAGCCCCTTGTTTATAGTATAATTCTTTACACCAAATGGAACTGCAGGAGGTTCAAAATTTGTAAAGGTCTTCCAAAAATCCAAACACATTATTCATTTCAACAAATCTGACAATTTTTGAACTACATAAATTTTTGAACAATTTTTTCAGTCCATTCGTGTTAACTGAGGTTAATTTGAAGATACTGCTACTTTCCAAAAGAAGAAGTTGAATTCCAGAAGGCAATTTATACCAGAACATAATTCAGTTGGACTCTTCTATCTCGGGTGAACAAAGAAATTACCTGTAGTAAGGACATTAAGTTTTTAAAAACCTAGTCTAACTCATTTTACAGTTAACAGATAAATGCTTTTAACAAAGTGGTAATGGGTTTTAATCCCCTTGCATGAAAGATAAAATACAGACATTAGCTTTTCCCATCTCTCATTAGTTCTTATACTGTTGTAATTACATTTGTTATAAGCATTTCATTTTGTGCTTTAAAAAAACAATTTTTTTTGAGATGGGGAGAGTGATATTTAATGGGAAAATATAATGATTTTAAATTTGAGCAAACTGTGTTGGCTAGAGAGATTATGGCTTAAACTAGCTCGTGTGTTGACAATTCTCCATTAACAAGATCTTCCCATTATAGGTGATTTTTCAAAGCATGCTTTCAGGCAGAGCATTGTAAATGGTCATTCTTCTAGTGTATTTTTAAATTTTGAATGCTAAAATCACTACCTATAAAGAAAGATGAACAGAAAACAATGAAAACTGGAAGTCTGGCCGATTGTTGGGTTTTTAAGACTTTATTTTCCAACAGAAAAATACAAATAGCTGCTTGAAATAAAAGGAATGTCTATCTATGGACACCCTCAAAGAGATGTTAGTGTTCTATTTGATTTAGATGGGGGTGAAATCCAAACCTGAGTTTTGCAAATCACCTTTGCATTTTACTGCTGATTGACACTTTAAGAGAGCTGTGCCCCCAGAAAGCAGGTTCCCAGAGGAAAAGTTGATGATTTGCAGAGTGACCTGCATAATCAGGTAAACTGGCCACCCAAGTGCCCCTTTCAGATACCACTAAAGATAGGGTGACAAGGACAAATATCGAACCCCCTCTCCTCTAAATAATGAATCTCCTTCAAAACAACAAAAGAGGAATTTGGAATTTCATGAGGATTACTCAGAATCCTCCCAAAATAGTCTTAGCTTTGTCAGATCTGGATTTAAATGTCAGTAATTTAAGGCTAGCTTTATGAATACAATGTCTATCTCCTGCAGCTGGGCCATATTATTTCAGTGACTTTTTTTATGCTGAAGTTGGCTATAAGTTCTATGCTTGATTTATGAAGCAAAACACTCTATTTACTGTACAATGCTATAGTGCTGACATGCGGGGTCACTCCGTAATGCATTTGGAGTGGAGCGTGGGAACAGGGTTAACTGCACAACATGCAACGGTTTATGAATGTGAAATGTGGCTTTTACAAAAAAGAAAGCAAGGTTCTAAGGGCCCAAATGAAAATTGTGACAAACAGTAGCAAGCTGTTTGAATTTATTCGTAAGCACGAAGATTACATTTGACTAGGCAACTTTGGGCTGAACTGAAAAGTACAAAGTGTAAAAAAATAAATAAAAATGGAAGTACAGGCTTCCCAGCACCCTGAGGGAAGAAGGGTTCTATAAACCTGGGAGCTTCCCACATTCACGTGGGTCCCCCATTACAGCGATTGCTGCCTGTTCGGGGAAGTCAGGGATTTGGGAAGCAAACAGGGAAACGGTCACTACAAATATATATATATATATTTTTTTTTTTTTTTGAAATTGATCACAATGGTCAAATTTGCATGGTTCGTTACCCAAAAAGCCTCAGGCATGTGCGCTAATACAACACAGAGATAATCTCATCATATTCTGAATATTATTCCTAAAATGAAACCTCAGCACTCACGTAGGTGCTTTCTTATAGAATCAATAAGACAAAATAAATGGGTGCATGGTGGAGAGGGCTGCTGATTCCTTCTTCTGGTAGGTTTGCGGGGGAGGGAGCAATTTTCCACATTTTATCAAATGGCCATGGACACCATGTGGAGTTCAGGTGTCAGGTGGAGAATATAAACTCAGAAAGAGCCAGTCTAGTTCTTCCATCAGTCTGTGAATTTTTCCCCAATTTGGGTCCTTCTAAAAACATTTTTCTAAGTAGAGATAACAGAATTTTAGAATCAAACATTGCAGGTTGGTACCACACAGGACTTGTAGAATGCTTTCCCTGAAGTGTTGCATGTTAGGGAACATACAGACCAAGTCTTAACATACAGACCAAGTCTTAACTTGTTTTAAGAATATGCCCCGGGATGATGTGAGTCCCAGACACTCAGCAGAACAAAAAGAAAACCGTGCAAGACTCAGGCCAGACCGGAGCAGCAGCTGGAAAGTGACTGGTGGGCAGGAAAGAGAAAGTGCCTGAGAAAAACACATTGGTGGAGGGCAGTCGCTTTGGAGGCAGCTTAATCTTGGTGTTTCCATTTAAGATTAGGCTGCCACTACTACTTAACGCCTGTCAGAGCTGGATTCTCTTTTACAGTTAAAACAATAGCCACTTGAAAAAATAAAAGTGATTGCTTTTGAGAAAACATTCATACAATCTTTTCCAGATTCTCCTCTGACACTAGGGGAGGCGTTGCAGGGTTACCACATGACCACAGTGATGCCGACCCTGGAAGTGGAGCAGCTGTGTAAAATATTAAAGCCCCTTAAACATGTTGGCTCTCCGAAAAAACTAATCTAAAGGTAATGCCCCAAAGCAACTGAATACTGTAAAGTTATCTTACAGGGAGATCGTTCTTAGATACTAAGGGTGAGACCCAAATGCTTCAGTGAAACTTAATTTCCTGCTAGCTGGGGAAAGAATGACAAATACCTAATTTGATTAACTCAGGATGAGAGCTGGTGGGTCTCCTGCCACCCTTGTGACTGATAAGATTTCAGCTTAATAGCTGCAGTCGGGGAATATCCCCTGCCTTTATTTGGGACAACGCTTTTGCTATCAGACCAGTGGAATATTTTATCAGTCTAAGAGAGGAAGGGAAAAAAAATTACTTGTGCTCCCAGGAGTCTTGGAAAACCTCCACATTTTGACTTGAGCTTCAGACGGTTTGCCCTGGGGGGTCCGCAGCATCAATAGCTCAGTAGATAACCCAGTATCGGGAGGCTGATGCTAGCCCAAGCCAAAGCGCCATTACATAACCATTCTCTCTGTTGGCGCAAAGTAGGAGTACAATGACAATTTTGTAATATTAAAATATGTGATTGCTGTCCCTCCCTTGGCTACTCCACTGACATTCTGAAAAACTATTTGGTACTTTGCATGGAGTAAAAGGAAGGTTGAAAGAGCACAAGTCCACAAATCAGTACAGTGCGAATGTTGGCTCTGCTTAGCTGTATATTTACTACCAAGTGCCAGTATAGCAAAGTGCTAAGAGAAGGAGCCCGATGAAATCCTACCTTCAAGGGGCTATTAGGAATTTTAAAAAAGAAAAGAAAACCTTTTCAAAATTAGAGGTGAAATAATATTAGATAGAAAAATGTGAAGGAAAATGCCAACTTCAAGCAATACAAATGAAATAATTGTCAAGGGGATTCAACTCTGTCCTTCTCCCCCCAGCCACCACTGCTTTCTGGCACCAACTCACTTGCCTTTATCAAGCCTTAACTTTGGAGTCATCTTGGACTTCTCCAAGTTAATCATACCCTCCAAGTCATGAAAAATTTTAACCACATTGCTCTCGTGTTCCCTTCCTTTTTTTTCTTCCTACCTTTGTTGAGGCTCTCATCACTTCTCACCTTGTCTCCTGTCTCCTGTCTCTTTTCTCTTTTCAGTTCAATTCATGCTATCAACCAGAGCCAGAGGCACCTCCAGATGCACATCTGAGTGGACCATGCTCTTGCTCCGAAATCTGCAGTTACTCCCTTTGCCTCAGGAATTAGGTGGCTAGCTCCCCATTAATGCTTTCATGGGTCTGTACTCTAGGTTCCCTGGTTCAACAATATTTATCACAGTTCTCCAAGTTTAATGCTTATAATTGTTAAGTTTTATTAATTATTAAGACCCATTTCAAACATTCTTTCCATCTTATATAATTTTATGTCATATCCCTTCTTTATTCAACCTTCTTTATGGCAATTATTTTATGTCACTGGTTCCTACAGCTATTTGGTACTTATCTCATTGAACCTGAGTTTAAGCTCCTAGAGGGTAGGGAATCTCTTACACGTTTTTTGGCATTCCCTGCAGCACTCTGAATAAATAATGCCTTAGGCACAATAGCTACTCCATAAAATGTGTTGATTTGCATAGATGAAAAATATAAAATTCAATAAGAAGGGAAAATAAAATTGTGTGTAGTTTCAATAAAAAAAGAGGTAGATTTTGAACGGCATTATGTTCCACAACAGGATATACATTTATAAAATATGCAATCAACAAAGTAGATAGAAAAACTCATTTTTGTAAAAAACCTTAACAAATATACATCATTCACATTCTGGAGTGAGCAGCTCACCCTTCAGGAATGGCAAGCATTACCAATACTCCCAACATAAACTCACAGAAATTGAAGGGGAAAAGGAACTATTGGGTCCTCTGGTTTTTCATCCTGTAAACCCAAGATCTTTACTTCATTCCAATCTTCACCAGGACTGGGAGCAGAAGTCAATCTTAGTTTTTTCTCCAGTCTTTTCACAAATGAATATTAAGTGACTCTTCCTAAGGATGCTGGTTTCATCAACAGGTAATAATTCTCTCTGCTTGTGAATAAATTCTTCCCAATATTTCAGAGGTCACTAGTTGCACAATGGAGGCTGCTACTTTAACCATTTCCCCTGAATGAGTTGGTCTGGTTTTCAATCCCATCCTTTCTTTAAAACCTACAGAAGAAATCTTCAAAGACCTCAAGATGTTCATCTTTGAGTGGTGAGTTTTATTTACCTCGCTCGAGATGTCACCTGGGGAAAAATGGTAAAAACATATCGCTTAATACCCACTGGAATTTTGTGTCAGTGGCAACTGTGAAGTTTGGTGCCAGGGCATAAGAAACTGGGTGCATCAAGAAATCTGTTAGGGTTACAGACTTGCTCTCATTTGCTCAGGGCATTTCAGTTTTAGCACTGAAAGTCCCGTGTCCCAGAAAACCCCTCAGTCTGGAATAAATCCTGTGGTTGCTGATCTTATTGTTAACAGTAGTGCTTAGGGACAGTTCTTTTCATAGCATGCCCTTCTGTAACTCTGAATATTGCATTGTACACTTAGTACTTATTCAAAAATTTTTAATTAAAAGTATAAAATGATGACAGGAAGCCCTAAAAACCTGCTTAAAAAAAAAAAAGGCATAATAAACCAGGTAAATGTTGGCTGATTCCATCTTTGTCCCAAGAGAAAAGGCCTCCTTAGACCAACACTACTAACCTGGGGATTCCTGGCAGTTCTGGAACTATGGAGTAACCAGAAGGATCCTGCAGATCCATATGTACACCAAACAGAATCTGCAGACAGAATAATATGACTAACACATATATGTATCATTGCTCTTCAAATATTTGTAGGAACTACTCTCATAAATAAAATAGGAACTCATTTACAATTTTTAAAAATTCAGTGCATGCATCTTAGAATTACAGACTTTTAGAGCTGGATGGGACCTTGGAGATTGACTCATCCAACCCCAGTCTTTTACAAATGTGGAAGCTGAATTGCACAGCTAGTTAATGGAATGTGTGCTCCATGAACGAATCTACCTCATGGTGCTAAGCTAATTACAGTAGGGTTTATATAGCTCTTATAGAATTGTGATTAAGTCCTGTGGGGATGCATGATCACTGATTTGCTATCTGTCTTCAAGGGCATTAAACAATGATGCCCCCACCTTTGAGTTATATAGTGGGAGCATGGAGTACCAGCGCAAAGGGGACAAAGACCTATACCTTAGGCCCGATTCTGTCACCAACTAGTCTAGCGACCTTGGGCAAGTCATTTCCGAGCTCTAGGCTTCCGAATCCTCATCTAGAAAAAAAAGGACTCGTCAAAGATGCTACCTTAGGTCCCTTTTCTCAGTAACATTTTATGAGCTTATAAACTATTAAGAGAACTTCCTTGGTCAAAGCTTAAAGAAAATTGGCTCCCAGAGGTTTAGAGGAAGCCAAGATTACACAATTAGTCAATGGCAGAGTTACAATTAGAATCTAATTCTCTGGACTCCCTGCCTTTTTATCTACTTTGGTCCCCCCATAGTAAACATAATTAAGCTTGCAATGACTGCCATCTGCCCCTAGGAAGTGTGCAATCACAGATCAACACAACTATGGAAAAAAGAAGAATAGGAGACAATGATAAAGTCCAAGCCTAATAACTTGGGATTTTCTACTTTATGGGTTATGTCCAAGCAGTGACCATTATTGGTATCATTATTGTTGTTGTTATAATCATTATTGCCATAATCAGTGACTTATACTTGAGGGATGCCTTAGAGTTTACAAATCGCATTGCATAGATGATGCTATTTAAGTCCACAGATATATTCTGAAATATTTAGAGAGGTTGTTTTTATTATTATTTTATAAGCATGGTTGTTGATGCTCTAAGACTGGATTCTCTAAAAGTTAGCTATTAGCCCCATGTGGCTATTTATTTAAATGTATTACAATTAAATGAAGTTTAAAATTCTGTTTTTTAGTTGCACTAGCCACACTTCAAGGTGCTCAGCAGCTATGTGGGGTAGCTACCATATTTGGTAGCACAGATATGTAGCATTTCCATGATTGTAGAACATTCCATGGAACAGCACAACCTTAAGAAGTTGTAACTTACATGATGCCACATGGCTAGTAAGTGGCAGAGCCAGGGTCTTGGTTTCCTGGCCTTAGGTCTAGCGGCCTCACTCAAGAACAGCTTCTTCTTGCCATCTAGTCTACATGTAGTTCTCTTGCCCTTTAATTAGTTGTGTCCACTAAAAGAATGCAAACATTAAGGGATGCATAATGAGGTCGCAGCATTCTAGTCTAGAGAATGCACCACACTCTCAGGCCGTAGAACAAAATCTGAGGAAAGAGCTAAATCTCAAGCCTGTCCACTAGCAACCTGAAAATTAAGTATTTATTGCTTCGTGCCTTTTAAACATCAAAGAATTTTCAAATATTATCAGTATCAGTTCTCTGCTTTTCAAAGACCAATTCTGATTCTTGTATCAGCCAAAAAGAGAGAAAAGCAGGACTGAAATTCACATTACTTGGAATTCTAACCAGAGTGATTTTACCCACTTTTTCTTTAAAAAAAGAAAAATGTATTAATAAAAAGACGTATTAAAGAAGAAATCTGAATATTACCATACTTCTGTTTGTACTGGGTCTTACAGTTGTCATAGAAAGACTTACTATCTATTTCCACATGTATACTTCATTCAAACCTGGGAGGACATACTGAAGCATTACCAAAGGGCCTAGGGCCCTGTTTTCAAACCCACGTTTCAATAGAGCAAAGGCATATACCCTAGCCCCAGCCAGTCTGGCTCGGTGTTTAGGGTGTCGGCCCAGGGGCTGACAGGGCTCAGGTTTGATTCCGGTCAAAGGCACATACCGCGGTTGCAGGCTTGATCCCCACATGAAGAGGCAACCAATTGATGTTTCTCTCTCACATCGATGTTTCTCTCTTTCTTTCTCCCTCTCTCTCCCTTCCACTCTCTCTGAAAAGCAATGGAAAAAAATATATCCTCTGATGAGAATTTTTTAAAAAAAAAGGTGTATACCCTAAAAAGGAAAGAGCATGATATCTGCAGTCTGAGTTTGCAGCTACACTAGGTCTTGGTTAGAATCTTCCCTTGCTCCTTCCTAATTGCCTGGCCCCCAGTGAATCCCTTAAACACTCCAAGACTCAGTTTACCCATCTGGAAAGAGATAAAATATTATCTAGCTTTGCCTGAGGACTGATAATAATGTATGCATAATATCTGGAGTAGCACCTAGTGAAATAAGGGTATTTAATAAGAAGGAGATGTTATTATTAATTTCCCTCAGGGAAGAAATACAAACACACTGCTCAGTATAGCAACTTCCTTCATTGCTTCAGTCTGAGAAAAAAAAATTAAGCCACTAATAAGTGACAATTTTCACCTAAGAAGATTCTAGATTACCAATCTGAATTGTTACCTAATTGCTATCTTCTATCCCATCTCACCATAACTATATTTATTTATAATAAACCTCTCATTGAGTGGTTAACAAAACATTGAATCCAGATAGGCATGGTTTTGGATATCAGTTACATATGTGTATGTTTATAGATTTCACCCTGGGGAGAAAATACAAATACTCATCTTGTACCTATGTTTTATAAGAACAAATTTTATGGTAACTTCTAAATTCACTATTAACAAAGGTTGTATTTAAGATTCCTGTGTCTACTGCTTAATAACACCCAAATTAGTCTCGATGGAATTAGCTATAATTAAGGACATTGTGAAATATGGTGGGGCAAACAGAATTACACTGTATTACTTTATTAATAATATTCTTTAACTACACTGTAAATTGCTATTAGGCCTGCATATTACTGCCTGGATATGGAAATAGTCTTTTGCTATGCTAATCTAACACAATTTTCTTTTAAATGTAAACAAATTATACTCTATTAATATGCTGTTCTACTTGCATAGATAATTATTGTAACAGTAAGGAATAAAATTGTTCTGCTTTCTCTGTTTCTGATGGAAAAGGGGCTACATAAATAGTTTAATAGGGAACTAATTATGCAAAAAATTTAGATGCCTAAAATGTGTTTGTAATTACATTAAAATGGTCTTCTGTTCAAATATTGGAAAGCCTGCTAATTGGAGGCTAGCTGAAAATTTAAATATTGTGAATCAATGATTTTAATACAGTACATGTTTGGTTGTGTTTCTGTTCATATTTGTCTTGAAATTGAAGAGAATATTTAACAATGTTTAATAAGAGGGGGTCTGAATTTCATACCAATGAAGTTAGTCTGCAGCAGACTGGAATTTTAAACATGTACTTTACAGCATTATCTTTAATTTACTCAAGGGGTATGGGCAACTTTTGGCTCAATAACAAGAACAACACAAGTATACTGCTTGGAGGATACGTTGATGTGAAAAGAAAATCTGATGTAGACCAAATCAAAGAGTCCTGGAAAATGACCCACGACAGGCGAACCAGAGTTGATACGGTTGTAAATTGTTAAATTGTTTTAGATAAATAAACACATGTAGCAGATCACCTGCCTACTCTCCAAGGATTTCCAAGTGTGTCACCTTATCCAGCGGTAATTAAGGAGTGTTAAAGATGGAGCGCCTTGTTCTAAATGACTCTCCGTGGCATCCAAGCTTTTATTTTGATGTGGAACGGAGGTTCTAAATCTGAGACAAATGCAATGCTAAAATAAGCCCACTCTTTTGGAGAGAATTTCAACAACCTGTCCTGAATTTTAAACTATTCTGGAAAAAAAAAAAAGAAGGGCAAACTGTTCATTATAATTTTTAAGACAATACAAATGAGAGTACTGCATATGTAACCAGGATTAATTGCACAGATAATTGGGAACCCAGAAATAACTTTATAATTTAAAATTCTTGCCTACTTAACAGAGCTGTTGTAAGGATCAAGAGAAATAATGCACTTGAAAGCGTGTTGAAGGCTATAAAGCCCGTAAGGAAGGTAGCAAGACAATAGCCATGGTTATTAATAATAATGAAGATAAAATGTAACTTATCCTATAACATAATCCCCACTAGCTAATTCCTTCCACTCAGACTTCTATAGCTGGCATGCCTTTGTGGTACATTGTGGTGGTTAAGATTCAGTCATGGAGGTAACAGGCCAGAGTGTGACTCCTGGCTCTACCTACCAGGCTTGGTGGACTGAGAGATGAAGCTCCTTGGATGTGCTTTAAACTCTACTATGGGAAACGGTCATGACCAGTCTATGGACTCATTTCTCATAAACCACTGCCATATGTGTGTGTGTGTGTGTGTGTGTGTGTGTGTGTGTGTGTGTATTTTAAAGACTCCTCCTGCTGGCCTTTTTTTTTTTTTTTAAATCCTCACCTGAGGACATTTTTTCCATTGCTTTTTCAGAAAGAGTGGAATGGAGAGAGAGAGAGAAATTTTTTGGGCCATGGATAGAGCTTGCAACTGAGGTACGTGCCCTTCCTTGGCTGGAATCAAACTGGAGACCTTTCAGTCCACAGGCCCGCGCTCTAACCACTGAGTCAAACCAGCTAGGGGACAACTGCCATATTCTTTGACCTAAATGATTTCTTTACTGATTTTGAAAGAGGGGAGAAAAAAAAAGGCTCCAAAGTCAGCTATAAACACTTTTGAAGACACTCACTGTTTATTAGGCAAAGCCCACCACCTTAGCCTGGTTCAAGACCACCTGCGCTTTCACCACTCCCTACCTATCACCTCTGGGAGCTCTCTACTCAGCCTTGGGGCTCCCTTTTTTCCCTAGAATGCCATTTCCCTTTCCACACTGGCCACTGTGCCTGCCACTCTCCTTCTCTGGATGCTTCCTCTTCTTTCCCATTAGTCTTCCTTTCAGGCCAAACTCAAATTCTCTCTCTCCCTGTAACAACCTCTGATGAACATTCTAGTACTCAGCGATGTCTCTCTTCCTTTTGAATTCCACTAGCATGTGATGTCTGTGCCTTTCCCTTGGTACTTGGGTCGTTATTAATTTTTCTTAGTATTTTACTCTAATTTGATAATATGTTCTTCCTAGTAACTTATACACTTTTGTGTTTCTAGTACACTCTGACCTACACCTATTAGGCTTTGTACAGATTCTTGCATTTATGTGAGGGTAGGAACACATGACACTCAAAGACTTTGTGGGGATGTTCTTGAAGCAGGATGGCCAGTTCACCCCAAATCATCCATTCAAAGGTACACAGTGAGGCTGGCAGTCTGAACCTACTGACAATTCTGTTTGCCTACATGCTAAGCTTCTGGGTTTGCCTGAGAAGGCTTCTTGGATTATGGTAACAGAACAGTTCATGACAAATATCTCAGCGAGGTGCTGCCTTGTCTAATTCTATCCTGCCATTACCCTGAACATTACTGATACCAGAGCTAGACATAAGACATCTGAAAACTCTCAATTCTGTTTTTTGCTCTACTGAAATTATTTCTCATGTCTCTTTTCAAAATAGAAATGTGCAAGATCTTAAGATTCCTATTTCCTATGCATGTTTACTCGGAGTATTCATTATACTTCATGACAGCCAGAAGACCAGCACACCTTCTGCTAAAGGGAAAGGATGACCACAATCGCACCCCCCACCCTCACTGGCAGTTCAGCCATTTGTATCCACCTTTTATTTTTTAAAAAAGCCACCAGGACTTTCATACTGGTGGGAAATCATGTGTTGATTGATGCAACCATCAAGTAATGTATTCCCTTTTCCTTCCCATAATTATTAATGAGCAGCGAAATGCCAACATGGTGGAAACAGAAGGAAGAAGAAAGAACAGCAAAGACACTGATCACTCAGAGCTAAAGAAGCAGCTCATGAATAATGAAGAGCTATGCGCATGCAAACCGCCAGCAGAAATAATTTCTAATTTCCAATGATATTGCCCTTCGTCTTCCCTGCTTCATTCAGAAGGGCCCTGTACCCAAGGCCAAGAGGCTACAATGTGTGTACGGTACACAAACACTCATGATAACTAAAAAGGACTGTGTTCTCTTTAGTAAGCGGAACCATCACCCTAGCAGAGTACTTTCCCTAAATGAAAATTCTCAGTACAGGGAGGAGACCCACTCTTGTCCACGCATGGCCTTTATTCTTGGCCATCTGCTATGTTCCTAGCTGCGGAAACCTGGAAGAACCTTGTTCAATGTATTGTCACAGAGAGGACCCAAAGGTAGGTCCAGTGGAAAGCGGGTCATACGGAGAAGCTGGGCTCACTAATTTCTCTTTCCTTTTTCAGTTGAGATATATATTGTGCTGCCTTGACTTACGATATTTTCCCCACCGGTTGTGTTATATCTACCATTAAGGATGACCAGTAAAAATATCATAATCTGTGCCAGACCAGTTCATTGTCACATCTTCTGATCTCCCAGCATATGACTGATAGTCAGACTATTGAAATCCAAGAAGGATTTAGCTCAGTGCACATGTTGCCACTGGTAACCCATGGTAATAAGGTAACCCTGTATATTTCCAGTGCCATATGTCACAGGCATAGGTACTTATGTAGACAGAGAAACTGTTTTTAGAAAAATCATGCCTTCCAATAAAATAAAATAAAAATGTATTCCCTGGAGTACTTCACCAGAGTTCAGGCTATTGATTCAGTTTACTGGCTAGCTCACAGAGCTTAATTTTTGGTTTTACAGGAATTACAGGAAACCCAGGTTATAAAAGTTCTCAGGAAACAAAGAATGAGTATTTACTGAAAAGTCCGAGTGAAATGAAATCTATCAGTAGAAGCCCAAATGTAAGCCACTTAAAGATTTAGATTCAAGACAGATAAAGGTTTTGTTTTTTTTGTTTTTAAAAAAGGGCATTCATTTTCTAATAAAATAATATCCCCTGGTGTGTGGGGGTGGGGGGGTGGTAATTTTCTGGTAATGAAGGGTTCTTTAACAGGCTGTAATTTTCCACGTCCCCCTCAAAAGTCAGGACCTCGGGATATAGATATGTTAGAAGGTGAAATGGATTCGTATTTTTCATCCCAGCCAGACAATATGAAACCTTAACTGCAGCTTCACTTACTCTATCAGAGGAATATGTATTATTTTTTTGAAAGAAAAACTTAGTTTCTCACAAGGCTGTATTGGCTGCTCAACACCCTCTTGGATGGAGAGAGGTGGGAGGAGAAGAATCTGTGGGACGCTTTCATCAGAAGGGAATAGTTATTCTTGTTTGATTTTTTTTTAAACTTCGGTGAATGCCTCCAGAAAGGCTACAGTGATGCAACTGGAATGAAGACTCCAAAGGCCCTAAACCAGAGATCCTGAAGCTTCTCAGCCAGTCCTCTTGTCTGGAAGGACCATTTGCGGTAATGAATGTAGAAGGTGGCCTCTTTTTAATTTCTATCTCATATAGACGGTCTGTTCTTAAATTTCATGGAAATGAAATCATCCAATATGTACCCTTTTGTGTCTGCCTTCTTTTGCTTAATATCAGCCACAGTTGGGCCTTACTCAGCATACCTCTCTCATCTGATCTCCCTCCCAGGTACTACTGTTTCCTCCTTATTGTGGTTTTCTGTAATTGTCAAGATTTTGTTACATTTCCTAGGATAAAGATACTGTAAGACAAATCCCTTAGATTACCTTGGAGTTTGTAAAAAAGAAAAATTGAAGATGTTTGCATTAATTCCTATGAGGGCACAAAAAAATCTTTGGAGCTAACAGAAATGGTCTTTATCTTGATCCAGAAGATATATTATAAGTAAAAAGTTACTGAGGTGCCTTTAAGATTTTACTGAATGTAAATTAGACCTCAGCCAAGTACTATTAAAAAAAGAAAGAAGAAAAAAAAAGATGTTATTCCTGGCCTCAGGGAGTATATTTCTTTAGAATGACATGAATTTTAAGAGTTATCACTATCTCAAGAAAGGAATTATTGGGCGTGTCTTAGAGAATGAGAAAGAGAAGATTGGGAAGTTTATTCTCAGTGTGGTAAATGGCATGAGAACATTTCTGGAAGCTGTGGTAGGCAATATTCATGGAAGAATTTTGTAAACTTTTTTCCTGAAATAGAAGCTGCTAATGCAAGTTGGCAAGAAATTGTGAAGAACCTTGCTTGCCAGATTGAGGGTACCAACTATCAACTTTTAAGCTAACGAGTGGCACATCCCAACCAGATCAAAATTCATCTAAGGTAGGAAGACCAGGACACCTTCATTTTCCATGAAAGATAGCACATTTTGTAGCTGAGTCATTTTATCAACCCATTTCCTATCTATGGAATTTTGGAGATTCAATAATCTTCTTTCATTTCATATTCTCTCTGTCCCTTTCAGTTCAAGTTGACAGTGTTTCTGCTGATATAAAACTATCAAAAACTTTGTGGGTCTCCTGTGTACATCACTTAATTAGAGAAGAAGCTTTTCTAGAGGTATATCCTAGATAATCTCATCTTTGTTTGGCTTCTGCTGAGCAACTGAGGGAATCTAGAAGTTACATAATTAATCTTTTCAAAGAGCCTTTTTGTATGTGTGTGTGTGAATGAATACTCTGACCTTCTGATCTTCCTGATTTTAACAAAAGATTTAGCAGTCACACCTCAGCTTTTCTCTTCCAGTGTACAGTTTCCTGACAGTGACTCTATTAATTTTAGCATTTTTTGCAATTTGGATGAGCCAAAGATTTCTCAAGTCATGGAGTCACAGTTGCTTTTTGTTTATCAGTCTTCCCTCAATTTATCTCTTTCCTCTCACATTTTACTACCAGCAGCAAGAAGAAACCAGACTGCACCTTCAACACTTTGCTTGGAAATCTTCTCAACTATATATCTTAGTTAATCATTTAGAAATTCTACTTTCTACATACTTGCAGAACACAATTCTCCAAACTTTCTGCCCCTATATAACAAGGATTTCCTTTCCTCCAAGTTTCAGTAACATGTTCCTCATTTCCTTCTGAGCCCTCACCAACAGTGCCTTTAATGTCCATAATTCTGCCAGCAGTCTGTTCATGACAATTTAGGTATTCTCTATGGTGATGTATGTTTTCTTTACTATATTTTTCACTTTCTTCTGAGTCCTCAATAGCAGAGTCATTAACATCCACATTTCTACTGTCTATTCAAAACAGATTAGTCTTCTCAAAATTCACCCAGCCTCTGCCCATTGCCCAATAACAAAGCCACTTTCATATTTTCAGGTATTTGATATGTCAGACCCCCACTTACAGGTAGGTATCAAAATGCGTATTAGTATTCTATGGCTGCTACCACTGTCTCTAATGTGAATTTTCTATAAAATATGGTATTAATAATAATGTCCTACACAATATAAAATCTCTTACAATGTATATAAAAGCCATATTTGACCCTCTAATCACTTGCATTATTATAACAAGTCAAGATAATTATGTTATATTTTAATATTCAAAACTCCAATTATCTCTCATTCAGGCTAGACAGCACAGAACTAACAAAACTATAAACTATGAATTAGTGTGATCTCTTAGTAATAGATTTTAGTAATAAATACCCTGTAAAAACATCTACAAATATTAGAAACAGATCAAGTCCCCTAAGGATTCCTTGACAATTATGAATAGAACATTGATGAAAGAAACTGAAGACACAAATAAATAGAAAGATATCCCATGTTTATGGGTCAGAAGAATGAATATTGTTAAAATGCCCATACTTCTCCAAGCCATGTATAGATTCAATTTAATTCCTATCAAAATTCCAATGGCAATTTTCACAGAAATAGAAAAAACAGTATTAAAACTCTTATGGAACCAAAAAGGACCCCAAACAGCCAAAACAATCTTGAGAAAGAAAAACAAAGATGAAAGAACCATACTTCTAATTTTAAAACATATTGTAAACCTATAGTAATCAAAATGGTATGGTGCCCATACCACACAGAGACCAATGGAACAGAATCAAGAGCCCAAATGTAAATTCATGAATATAAAGTCAATTAATATTTGACAAGGAAGCCAAGAGCAACCAATGGAGGAAAGACAGTGTCTTCAATAATTAGTGTTGGGCAAACTGGATAGCCACATGCAAAAGAATGAAACTGGATCCCTATCTTACACTACTCACAAACATTAACTCAAAATGGATTAAAGAAGTAAATGTAATACCTGAAACCACAAAACTCTTAGAAGAAAACAGGGGGAAAGCTCCTTGACAATGATTTTTTTTTGTCTATGACCCCAAAAGCACAACTAACAAAAGCAAAAGTGAACAAGTAGGACTACATCAAACTAAAAAGTTTCTGCACAGCAAAAGAAACAATCAACAAAATAATAAGGTAACCTATGGGATGGGAGAAAATATTTTCAAACCACACATCTGATAAAGGGTTAATATCCAAAATATATAAGGAATATGTACAATTCAATAGCCAATATATATAGATGAAGAAGAAGAAAATGAACAAAGGACCTAAACAGACATTTTTTCCAAAGAAGACACAAACAAATGGTCAATAGGTACATGACTAATGACCAGGGAAACCATTTTATTATCAAAAGGTGTGAGGTGGTAGCTCATTGTGGTTTTTATTTACATTTCCCTGGCTATTAGTCATGCACAGGAAACTAATTGCCTTTTCATTTTTTCCTATGCAGAATATTTTACACAGAAATGTAAACACTTACTATTATTAGAAAATAGAAAGGTAAAAATATTTCTGAAGCAATTGGGCATTTAATGAAAAATCCTAAAAACATGTATATATTTTATGCAGAAATGCAAATATTAGAAGTTTCTCCCAAGAAAATAATCAAACTAATATGCCAAAGATCTATATATGTACAAAAAATAATGTTGCAGTATTATTTATAATATTGAAAAATATTAAATGACCTAAATGTTTATAAGAACTGGCTGAATAAAAATAAATATCAAATATTCAAACAGTGAAATCCTTATTACCACTAAAAATGATTATGTAGTTCTGTACTTATTGCCTTGGTAATAATGTCCATGATATTTTGAATTTAAAAAAACAAATTTATGATCCTCAGTTTTGTATTAAAAATTTGCATGTGTATAGAAAACAAAAGGCGTTAAAAATATTTGCCTACATGTCATTATCAGTGGAGTGCGATTATGGCTAATTTTATGTTAGGTTTTGTATGCCTTTCATTCTTTTCTCCATAAATGGGGAAATAGACATTAAGGTCAATATTAATCATTGGAATTCAATGCATAAAACCAGGAACACCTTAACTGCATGCCCTGAGCACCGCAGGTATCAAAACCTATGGATTAATTATGTTTGATTGACTGATTGATTGATTGAACAGTTGTCACTAAAGGAAAGTGAGCATAAAGCTTACAGAATTACAGAGGAAGAGTAGTGTGGTTAAATGCTAAAGCCGATTTTATTTTGTTGGCAGCTGCAGAATGATTCTTATTCTGCCCTCTATAATTTAAGTTGTGGAGCTCTAAGTGGCTGCTCTCAATTTGCTAGAGTTAGTAATAACAGCACCTTACAATTTATAAAGCACCTTCTTCTTACATCTCATTGGAGACCTATAATATTCCTGTAGGAATCTCGGGACTATGACCCTATTTTCAGATAAGGAAACTGAAGCACAGAAGAATGAATGACATATTAAAAGTCACAGAACTTGTGCACTAGTTAGGGTAATATTAGCAGCTGTAACAAACACACACCAAAATGTCCTCCACTTAGTACAATAAATCTTATTTTTTAAATTTTCTTTGAGACCCATCTGGGTTTCCCGATTCTAGAGTCATTCACGAGGTGCTATTTATTCAGAGATCTAGGCTCCTTGCATCTGTGACTTCACCTTCCTCTAGTCTTCCAACCGTCTATATCCAGTAAGCAGACGAGGAAGGAGGGAGTGGAGTTAAATGTGTGCATTTAAGCTCCTTGGTTCAGAAGTGATATAGAGAACTTCTATTAATAACCTATGACATGGACCCCACCAGGACACAAAAGGATGGTGCTGAGAAATCACCCCTGCCTGGGCTTTTCAGTGGAACTCTCTTCCACGGAAGATGAAGACAATGCTACCAGCAAGTACAACCTCTATGACTCAAAATAGGTAGTATATGACTTTGAGTCCAGTGTTCTTGCTACCCCCATGCATGGCCTCTGCATCCAGAGTTGGCTTAGCCTGCATCACCACTTTCGAGCACAAATTTTCAGTAATTATAGCACTTTCTTTGCATAACGTCAAACTTTATAAACTTTATATGTAAGTGGTATCATACTGTGTATATTATTCTATGCTTGTTTTGTTGTTGTTAAAAGAGTTTTTGAAATTTAATTATTAAATGTATTGTACTCTAGCACATTCATTTTAAGAGATAGAAAGCCACCTTTATGTATAAATACACCAAATTTTAAAACCCATTCTCCCTGTCGAAGATGTAAGTGACCTATATTGTTACATTAACTTTCTTGTACGTGCTTTCTTGTGTAAAAGTATGAAAGTTTCTGTGATATACATATGTAGAAATGGGTCAGAGATGGCATTCTGGTTTTAAAGAGACTTAAAAATTCCTGTTACCTCTCTTAACTTGTCAAATGCCTTTTTACCAATCTGATTGGTTTTAATTTGTGTATCAATAATTCTTGGTGTGATTAGATGTTTTCATGGCCATTTGGGTTGCTTATTCTGTTAATTGATTGTTCATGACCTATGTCTATTTTTTATATTAGATTGTCTCTTTTTAATGATTTGTAAGACCTCATTACACGTCCCTAACAGTAACCCCTTGTTAGTTTGGGTTGCAAATATCTCCCAGTGTTTGATTGGTTGTTTTTGGTTGTTGCTGTTTTTAACTTTCTTTTGAGTTTTTTTGTTTATAATAATTCAAAATTTTACTACAGCAAAGGTCATAAATATTTTCCTTTATGATTTATGCTTATTGCATCTTGTTTAAGAATAATATCTGTACTCACAAGGATATTTTCCTATGTTTTTTCCTGAAAGTATTAGTTTTCCTAAATGCCCTGGAATTTGTTTTAAAGCATTGGTATGATTAGGCATCTAATATCATGGAAAACCAATTATTTAATACTTATTTATTGAACTAGTAGAGCTAGTTCCATTATTTTTTTATTCTTCAGAATTACCCTGATTTTCTTGGCTTTTTGTGTTTTAGTAATAGCTTTAGAATCATGTGATGAGATTTTTTTTTATTGAATTAGCACTGAATTCATAAATTGTGGAGATGGAGATTAGTATCTTTATAATTTGAACTTTACTTGCTTCATATTTTTATTCTGGCATTATTTTATGTCTTTCAATAATGTTTATAATGCTCTCCACAAAGGTCTTGCTCATTTTTAGTTAAATTTGCTTCTAGTGTCAAGGTAAGAATGTCCAAACCTGTAGAGAATTTTTATGAGTTGAACCAAACTGATGACATGCTGGGAAGCAAGATCTCAAATGCTTCAGAGAATGACAGCTTTGCACTTCCTTTTATGTATTTGGAATTAAGGAGGGAATTTAGGAAGATTACATGAAGGTGGAATAAAGCAAGGCAAGGATGTCTCTATCATTTGATTACAGGATAGTTAACAGAAATATATGCTCCCTGGTGGTTACACCCCCAGGGGTCTGAAAAAGTGGATTACTCTTGATATTTCAAAGGTGTTTTATGCTAGATGCAGAAGAACAAAGGGCTTGCTTTAGTCAAAGATAAACCATTCATAGGCTTGGGGCATTACTACTCACCATGGCCTGCTCAGTTAGGGATTTATGATCTAATCATCCTGTGAAGTCACTGAACTTGTTGAATTCATTACAGAGCCCATTAATTGTTCACAATGGGTACTTTATAGAATTTGCTGTTATTTGGAAAATCTTACTTTTCATTATATTTTAATTGGTTATTTCATGTGAGGAGAAACACTATTCAATTTTGTATATTGATGTTTTATCCAACAAACTTTCTTAACTTTCCTGTTAGTTCCAATGATTTGTCTATAGAGTTTATTAATTTGTTTATGCAGAACAATAATTTTAGATGATAATTATTCAGATGATAATTAAAAATAAAAACAGGTTTTTCTCTTCTTTTTTTCCCCAATGTGCATACTTATATTTCTTTTTCTTGTCTTATTGCACTTGCTAAAACTGCCAATAAAGAGAGCTGAGAAATACATTGATAGTGGGCATCCATTCTTGTTTTTTTCCTAATCAAAATAGAATGCCTCTAATTAACGGCTCATAGATATATGATGTTTGCTCCAAGTTTTTCACAGTTCATTTTTCAGATTTGAAAATTTTTTTTCTATTTCTAGCTTGCTCTGAGTTTTGTATTTTGTTCTTGTTTTTTAATTATAGAGTTTTTCCAAGTTTGTCTGCATATATTAAGATAATGACATTCTTTTTCTCTGATCAGCAGCTAATGCAAATTATATTAGCATATTTTCTGATGTTAAACTATTCTTACATTTCTGAAATAAACCTTACTTGTTTATGTTTTTAAAAATACACTAGTAGAGATCATTTGACATTATTTTACTTAAGACAATGCAACTACTTTTGTAAGTATGATTAATCTGTATTTCTTTCTTTAGTCTCCTTTTAAAGTTTTTACCTAAGTTACAGTTTTCTTCCTTCTCTGTGCTCTGAAGTAGAGAAAGAAGGACAAGATATGACTGTTTTTTAAAGATTTGGTTGGTACAAAGACATGGGATATTACTTAGTATATTATCATCTAAAAATACAACTGCCCATTTCTAAATTTTATCAAATTTTATTGAGCATTTAATAGCTATATTTTTATTTCTAAGATCCCTATTTTTATAACTTCCTATCCCTCTCTCACCTCTGCCAGCCTGTTTCATAATCTTTTTAATTTAATGAATGTACTCTTTTCATTTATCTCTGTAAACATTGTAAATATTCTCACTTTAGTCTTTTCTGACTACGCCATTAAGTTAATTCCTATTCTGTTTGTTGATTATTTTGTTTAGCATTAGATTTTTTCTCATTTTGGATGTTTTTTTTCCTGCAGAAGTTTCCTATTCTCTCTGTTGCTATTTCCTTTTCTCTTTTTATCTGTCTTCCTGGGTTCTCCCATCTCAATCTATAGTTATTGAGATTGACAGTCAACCTACAGATCATATAAAAGTCTATCACTTTTCTTTCTCCATCATAATTTGAGAGATATCACAAATCCAATCATCAGATGGGTTGGCTCAGTTCCTTGTTTTGAGGCAGTGTTTTTGTCTGCTTGTCTGCCTGGGCCCACAGAGTCCTATAAAGCTATGACTTCAGGCAGTGAGTCAGCAATAACTTTTTTTCAAACTCATTTCAGGAGGTGGTGGGCCTACCTCAGTTCCTGGCTTCAAGCTGTAAGCTTGGCTTGATTTGTCCTCTGCCTTGATACAACAGACTCCAAGCAGCCACTGCCTGCTTCCAGCATTGGAATATGGCAGGCCTGCACTTTCATCTCTGTTCACACTTTATATTCCTGCTTTAATTGTGATCTACAGATATGTTTACTTGTTTCTGTAGCCCAGAGTTGCAGGATACCTACTAGCAGATGCCAAGACAGCTCGCTTCTTTATTCACATTTAGTGAGAGAAAAAGAAAATGGTTTACCACAACTCTCTCAAGAGTAGAAATACATTGTTAGAGGCTTCCAGTAACCAATAGCTGGGTCTCATTAGATAAAACCACCTTACACATTCATTCCCAAAAGACTAACAAAAAGATGGGATTATCTAACTTGGCCATTCTTTAAGCAGTGGTCAATTTCTCTAACTACACTGCCGCCTCTCACTGAAAAGGTATAGAATGGATACTGGCACGTCAACAACAATATCCACTGTTAGGTAATGAACTTTGCTCTTTTAATGCCAATGGATAAGTTATCTGATTGAATACGAAAGAGAACATAGGTTTAAGTTAAATTTCATTAACCAGAGTAGAATAAAGAAATGTGTTTTGAAGAGTTTAGTCTGCTCACAAAGTGGTAACTATGATGTAGACAGATATTCCTTAAAATAATTAATATGATTTTACACACTTGATATGTTTTACTTACTGCATACCCCCTACTGGGGATCAAGCCCGAAACCCAGGCATGTGCCCTGACAGGGAATAGAACTGGGGACCTCTTGGTTCATGAGTCGACACTCAACCACTGAGCTATGCTGGCCAGGCTATTTTGCTTTTTCTCAACAGCTCCTTTTCTAAAATCTTACACAATCCTAAAATAATCCTGTGAAGTAAGTATTATTACTATTATTCTCATTTTACAGATGAACATTGAGCCTATCAAGTAGTACATGACAACTATTTTGGGAAGATGGGTTATAGGGAGCGTGGCTAAACAATTATATGATTGTTTGACAACATTCACTCTGTCCTTGCACCTCCGTGGGAGGAATATAATGTCCTATTCCAATGATGCTGGGTGTGGTCATGTGACTTGACTTACCCAGTGAAATATCAACAGACCTGAAATTAACAGAGGTTTGAAGTGTACTTGTGCAGATTGACTTGCTCTTTTATACTTCTGCCATCGCCATGAAAATAACATGCCCAAGCTGTCCCACATGGGCCAGGAGCATGAAAGATACATGGAGCAGAAGTGGACTAACTTTCAGCTTGGTGCCAACACCAGTTAAGCTTAGCCTTGATCTACTAAACACCTGCAATTTGGCCAAACTCAGGTGCATGGACAAGAAGTAATGATATACTGTCACTGAGTTTTGGAATGGTTTTTATGCAGCATTAATGAGATAATAGCTAACTAATACAGAGAGGAGAAAACGAAAATCAAGCTGGCAATATAAAAGAAGAAAATTACAAATTCAAATAAATCTTTTTAATTGTCCAAAGTGACTCAGAAAATGGCAGAGCCAAACACAAACCTAAGTCCTCTGTCTCAAGATGCTTTGGTTCTTTCTCTAAGACATGCACTGACTCTCTATAATCATAGAAATGTTGCAAGGAGGTTTATTATTTGACTGCAGTGCTGTAGTTTCAATGAGGAATTCAGCCCTATTATCACAATGATCATTATTACTCACCTCATTACATAGATTTATCAATGAGGACATATAAGATACTTATTAAATATAAGAAAAATGGGAAATAACTATCAACCATTTATAAAGCTTTTGTGTCTATAACATTTCAATGACATTTATTAGAAAGCTGCTCTGTCCAATAAGGCAACCACTAATTTCATGTGACTAAATTAAATTAAATTAAATTTAAACTTCAGTTCCTCAGTCACACCATCTACACTTCAAGTGCTCAGTAGCCACATGTTGCTAATGGTTACCATATTGGACAGCACCAACATAGGATGTTTCCATGAGAAATTTCTATTGGAAAACACTGTTACAGAGAATATGCAAAGTAGCACCTTATTTTCAATTAAGTCCAGTTGATTCATTTGTAGAGCTTTGTGATACTTTCAACATGCTGCACTTCACCGGGAATCCCTGGCTAAATAAGTCCCTCTAGAATTAGGACATGTGGAGCCATACAATCCTGTCAGCAAAGCTGGCTGGAGACGTTAAAGAAAATGTGTACAGGTAGTCCTGACCTCTGGCCTCCTGATTCAGCTGGAGCTTACAGGATAAAAGAGCTTCTGTCTCCATATGAAAGCATCTGGTAGCATGCTCAGCAGTCATGCAGCTGTGCTTACCTCCAACTCGCTGCCAAGCTCAGAAGGGAACAAAATCAATTAAAGGGATAGATCACAGTGTTTACCAAGGAGGAAAACCCCCAACTCTATAATGGTGAGAAGAATGAGCTGGTCATAAAAAACTGGGCATTGAGAACATTACAGCTCTTGGTCCAAATTGGCCTCTGTCTAGAGAAGTTATTTTCATTCTCTGGATTTTGTATTCCTGTCTGTAAGATAGACTGAGCATGATTTTATACTGCCAACTGCCATAATGCAGAATTTGCAGGATGATCGGGCTAAAATAATCCCCTACCTTACCCCCCAATGTCATCAGAGAGCTCTTTTCCATTTACAGGCCAACAGACAATGTCCACCTGCCTTTTGTAGAAATCTGACATTAGACATGTGCTGGAATAACTCCTTAGGGAACTATAAAATTTTATGTACAGAGTGAGACTCTATATGTAAAAGTGCTTGGGGCTCTTGCATCTTGGGAAGGAGCCACCCATCTTATATTCAGAATCTTAGCCTTAGTCACACACACACACACACAAATAAGTATTTAAAATATTATAGTTGCAATAGCAACTCTTAAAATGCATGAAATATAAAAAATGAATAAATGCCTGGTGTGAACAGTGTTTTATAATTTCTCTTCCAAATGAAAGAGACCCCCTGTTTCTTTTCATTTGGTAGCTTGGCTTAAACTTTCATTTTTACAGTCCAGACAACCAGCAAAGTTAAATTCAAACCTAATTTTGTTCTTTACAAAAGGAGCTTGTTTCAAAACAAAAAGGTCAATAAAAAATAAAGAAGCTTGTCTGACCTTTTCTGAAAGGTAGATTATTGCCACGGAGAATGAGGTCATCACTTACTCCATAGGCATCCACCACCTGAGTTTCCAAACTTCAATAAAAGCCCCAACACTAAAGGGATTATTATACTTACCCATACAGAGACTATTCAATTCCAAACTGTCTTTGATTCCAAAAAAGAACCTAAAGTTTAAATACCAAACTTTCTTTTTTTCCCTCATTAGTAAATCTATTTTATGCAGGAAAAAACTGACACAGAGATAATTCATTCAAATCTGCCAACCATTCAGTGCTTCATCAATTAAACACATTATTAACTTATGGTTCCTAATCAGAATTTTCTGAAGTTATTTATTTATCCTAGGGATACAATTCTCATTAAAGTATATGATACATCTGAAGGTGTGATTAAATTTATCACAAGGCAATTAGCTACTGTGTGAAGAACAATATGAGAAGGCACAATTGATGCAAAAAGATACCAACATGATGGTGACATGGTTTCTGTTTTCAAGAAAAACACATGCAATCTGGTAGGGCTGAAAATACAAGCTAGTCACCAGAGGTTTAGGCACAGTTAAGAAAATGGGGTACAACAAATTTACAAAGAAAAGCAATGCATTCTAACTGAAAGGATCCGAGAGGATTAGCAGAGAATTGAGGAAGGATACTGAATCCAGAATTTGATAGACAAAAAGGGTGGAAGAATGCCACTGGCCATAGCATTTTTCCGATGAGGTGAAATTTGTCCTGAAACTGAGCACAGGGCATGTGGTGGGAGGTGAGAGGAAATGGAGCTGGGCAGGAGCACTGAAAGCAGCTAATTAAGAGCACTGAATGATAACTTAAGACCTGTGAACTTTATGTGTAAACCATCAGAAGTTCACGTTGTGAGTCATGGAAGATTCCTAAGGAGGCAGTTGACATGCTCCTATCTACATATTAGGGAGGTCATTGTGACAGCCTATGAGAGATGAGATAAAGTTAGAATCAAAGAGAGCTGTTAGGAAAAGGTTTTGCTGTCAAGAGATGTTGCAGGCCTGACATGGGGCAGAAAGAGCAGGGGGCAGAAATGTATGACATTTCAGATACATCACCATGGAGGGGAAAAAGTATTTCTAGCCTTGATGAATATGAAGTCTGACCTACTAAAGCAAACCAATTTTGCCTTCATTATACTTTTTTCCAAAATGTTATTTACTTTTAGCCCAGCCGGGCGTGGCTCAGCGGTTGAGCATTGACCTAGGATCCAGGCGATCGGGGTTCGATTCCCGGTCGGGGCACATGCCCGGGTTGCGGGCTCGATCAATGACTCTCTCATCATTGATGTTTCTATCTCTCTCTCTCACTCTCCTTTCCTCTCTCTGAAATCAATAAAGATATATATTTTTTAAATGTTATTTACTTTTAGATTGGCTAGGATTTCCTAAGGATATAGTGTAACATATATATTACGTATCTACATTACCATTTTTCTATGTCATAGTCTGTCATCTGTTGACCCAAATAGAAAGCATAAATACAAGGATAGATGTCTTCAGTAGTAGATATTTATTCATTCACCTGTTTCTGTGATCCACACACCTTCCCCGAGCACCTCTTTAGTATATAGGACATGGATAATATAAACACAGGCGTTCAATATTCGCGCAGAAGAAGTTGTTCGTAGAGGCAGGATCATTTCTGGAGGCGGTGATCCTTTGAACTGAGCTTGGGAGAATGGGAAAGATTTGGATAAAGATGGTTTGTGGGGAAAGACAAGAGCGCAGGTAAGTCAGGTGCGTCTGAGAAATGGCTGGGAGTCTCGGTTAGCTGGAGAATTCAGAAAGAGCAGCCATGAGAGCTGCGGTAGGAGAGGTAAGCTGGGGACAGATTTTGGAGCACCTTGAAAATTAGAACTTTATCGGGAAGACAACATTCACCACTGAGGATTTTAATCAGGGATTTGACATCTTTAAAATATTATTCAAAATAACGCTCGAATCAAATTCTCACATATGCTAGAAAGTTTGTCTTCATTTTCTGTTTTAAAGCTATCATAAAATATAAGGAAATTTTTCTCTCTCTAATTTGAGTAACTAATTAGCATTATGAGGATTCAAATGTTCGGGGTGTCATCAATCCTAGCTTCCGTGTCTGCCACGGAAACACCATCATGCTGTTATGGATAAAGGGCAGATGAAAATAGATTACCAAGAAATTATCTACAGTCTCTACCGCTTCTGTGAAGTGGCCAAACTTTATTTAACCAAGGAAACTTTCACAATTATCACTATCCATTTGCTTTCATTCATCCAGAACATTTAAACTCTGTTTATTAATTTAAAAGAAGTAAATACAAATATCTGGTTTGGAAGCCAAGTCCTAGAATATCATAAATGATCCTGTCTAAAAATTGTTATGACTGAGCAATAAATCCCTGGAAAATGATGCTTATATTTGTAATAGGAATGTCACCAGAGCCTTAAATATAGCAGTACAACCTGTCTCTATTACTGTGCAGCAAAGTCAAATTTGAAATTGATTCTGACTTGCATCTCCTACAATGCATGCTGAGTTTGGTGGCATTGGACAGGATTTTTTTAAAAATTGAAATCCTAATTTTAGTCTGATTAGATAAATCTGTAGATCAGTTTTCTCCATTAATAATTTTTACACTCCCATCTTTCTCTTTTAAGAACAGATGAGTGTGTTCTTGGAGTATTTTATTAGTAAATAATGGATTCACTAGTTATTCCAATAGTTACTGGCACTCTTAACATCTTCCAGCTACACTTAGATGAAGAGAAGTAAAAATGAAGAAAGCTCTGAGTCAAAGTTTTCATTTATACAGAACTGAGCATCTGATTGGAAGGGCACTGACGAACACTCTACAGCTGTTAAGAAGCCATGTGTCAACATTACTTAGCAAGCGATGTGATGGTAATTATGGCCTTCATGATGGTATAGAAATAAGCAAGCCAAAGAGACACACATACTTAATGACTTTAGTGTCCAGCATTCAAAATCTAGTTAATTATTTGTTGATGGAGACATGTGGAAACAGCAGTACAGGCGGGCTGTGCAGGACACAGTAATAGCTGGACTTGGCAGTATGGATTCAAAGTTTAAAAAATTAATTTACAAGTGGTTTCAGAGAGTCTACCAGCAGAGAGAACAACAGACTTACGTTTAACCCTTGATCTGGCCGTCTATGGTAGGAACATTGCCAGCTACAAAAAATAATAATCAGAGGCCCATGAACTGCTCTTTTAAAATGGCTACATTAAAACCCAGACACCTGTAGTTTTACTAGTTGCTAAAACGGCTTGTAATCGCACATGCATGAAACAGATGTGTAACCGGAGCTGCAGGAACTGGTTTCCATTTGACAAACACAGGTGAATGGTAGACAGAAAGAGGGATGGAAAACTGAGATTTGTACACATTAAAATCTAACATTTGTACACATTAAAGTCTAACATTGGAGATTGTGTGCAAACCTTTGAAAGCATTTTTTTATTAAACATGTACTGCGCTGTCTCTTGACTGCATTTAAATCATAGATAATTTATGTTTCCCAAAATGATCTGCTTAAATTTGGACAAGATAATAATGACTGCTATCCATTCGTTAAGAAGTGTTCTTCGGAACACTAGTCTTACTGAAATGATTACCAGTGCTATGGAGGAAACTTAACAGACTTGAAACTTTTAGGATTTTTTTCTGGGGTATTTTTTTTAAAACAACATTGCTTAAAGGTCTTATAACATTAAAGGATGCTTCCAGCACTTTTTAGTTTCTCAAAAAAAAAAACAAACCACAAGAACCACGAAGCAAGGCCTCATTTCTCACATCCTGGTGTTTGGTTGTTATAAAATTTACAGTACGGTGGGTCAGTGCATTGGGGACTGAGTCACGCAGCCCAGGACGCAGTGCACGAGGAAGTCATGTGAACCGTTGCATAAATACATTTTTGTCAGTGTTTGGTTTGAGAGCTGGGACTCAGCTGAACCATAGGGGATTGCATTTTAGTTCAGATGTTCCAAAATTCTGGTTTACAACAACATCTGGGATGTGGAGAGTGGATCACTTGCTTTGGAATTCCTTAGAAAGGAAAAATGAAATGCAGACAATAATAACATTCAACAAGAACTATCCTTCCAGAAATCCTCATCACACCTGGGATGGAAACTTTGAGCCAATGTTTCCTTTCAGATGTCTTAGGGAAAGAAGTGCAAACAGAATGAATGAGTTGGAGCAAACAGGCATCTATGTGAAAAACTCTCTGAATTGAGAAGGAAAACAGGATATGTGTTCATGCTCCCATAACTCATCAGGAAAACTCATTCCAAGTCATTCCCAGGGATGATCTACTCCCCCAGAAGACCTTATCTTTCCACATTTTTTCCATTCTGAAAACATATTTTTTTAAAAAACAAAAGTTGTTCTTGGACTGGGAATGTAGCCTCTTGCAGAATGTGAATGAAAGACATTTTGACCTGAAGGTTGGTACAGTATTTTTAAAGGGTTATATGGCTGTTCATTCTGCAGCCCCAGAACTTCTCTGGATTCAAAATATTCTTCAGACATTGATGATGAGGAAGGTGAGGTGTGGAAAACACCTGCTAAGTCTTCAGACCAGGACAAAAACAGCCAATAGAGTCAATAGGGCAAAGCTGTTTGGACATATTGCAAGGTCATTTTGGATATTTACACTCTATCTGTTAAATATTCATCTATATTCTGATAACTATGCTCTTGTTTCAGGAGTTTGCAACTACTGGGCACTCCTGGGAGTGTTAATAATTCTTTTTGACAAATAGCATAGCATTTACTTCATGAGTGTACCATGATCAATTGGTGAGTCAGAGCACCAAAACCCTTAGCCTCCCGTATTTCAAGATTATGCATATAGCTGGTTCTGGGACCATCTAGGGTAGTAGTTCTCAAATCTGGCTGTGCATTGAAATGACCAGTAGAACTTTATTAAAATGCAGACACACGGGTTTCGTCCCCAGATTTTTTCATTCATTTAGTTTGAGGCCTCTACATCTGAATACTTTCTAAAACATGAATTCACAGATAATTTTCAATATGTAACCAGGAGTAAAAAATACTGATAAAGAGCTAAGTGTTTATCAAAACTCTGCTCATGGGCACTTACATAATTAAACTTATAGAGCCATGAAAATGCAAAACTATTGAGTTCCTTGCAGCTTTGTAGGTCCTTACTGGCTTGTATGTTAAAAATGTACAGGAATGGAAGGACAACCCAGAGCAGAGGACATAGTAGGCAATGTAGGGATGGCTTCCAAAATTCATTATACCAGTTGCTCTTTTCTTGTCTCACAGATAGTATTGCGATGGCTAGTAGTCACAGACTATGATGGCAACGACACCTCAGGAATGTTCCTGGGAAGGTTTTCCTTGGACTAATCCAGAAGGTACATTTCTAATAGCAATGACTGGGAGATAGCATTCGACAAAGCCATAGAGCACGGGTGCATCGAGAGTGGATATAACTATTGCCAAAATAGAACTGAACAAGTCTTCTTCAAAAATAATCGCAAAGTAGAGGTCATCCTACTTAAAAATATATTATTTAGTTCTGTCAACAGACGTCCATTTTAAGTCTGTATCAAGGATCAAAAGAAACCACAAATTCTCCTACTGACTTCAAGCATAGAAATTTAACTTATCCTCATAATGCTCTTCCTGCATGAGGTATGTGCATTAAGTGTTTCCTGGAGGATTTTGTTTTGCTGGTGCTACTAGTAATCAATTATAAAGCATTTGTCCCTCCTTTCACAGCTCCTTGGTGGTAATTTAAAAAATCCAGGTTAGATCTATAATAGGGGCCAAATTTTCATACAGTGAGGAAAGCGGTCGTCGGCCAGGCTTGGGGATCTGGTTTGCAGGTTTTCCTTCCTTTCTTCTTTCTTTCTTTCTTTTTTTTGTTTTGTTTTTGTTTTTGTTGTTCATTCATCAGATATTCTGACAACTTATAAAAACCATCAATATTATAATCAGCGAGATCACTTAATTGTGTGTGACTTTTTAACCCTACAAAGGATTAATGGATTAATATTTATAGAAAGGACAGGAAACACCTTGAAAATCAAAGATTACAATGTTACCCAACTCCAAATTATTGTTCCCTTTTTCTCCATTAAAGGACAGAGCAGCCCCTCATTCCTACTTTATTTCTTTTATTAATACAAACTGTTTACATCAAAGTCAGACTGTCTCAAAATCTTTTGCTTCCATGAAACAAATTTCCATTTCAAAACTGGGCTTTAGTAATATTTAATTATTGTTCAGTTGGAAGCGTAGACTGTTGCAGTATTTCACCAGCTCTTAGTATAAAGTTATTAACATATTTTTATGGTATTGAATATTTCTCTTCTCTTCCGGGCGAAAACAATCTTTGAAGAGCTCTTCCTTCATTGAGGTGCCACGGTGAAGACCATCTTTCTAGAAATGTTCTAACTGCAAGGAAAGAAGAAAAGAGAATCTCTGTGATCGCAGCCACTCTGTCTTGGAGAGCGAGCTGGCCTCGCAACGTGGCCCAGTCCACACGCAGCGGCTCTTTTGTTCCGTCTCACCTTGAATTCATTTTAAAAGGCCGATTTCCATAATAATTGGATGCAGCTGTTGAGACATCCTTTCTTTTGATCACTGTTATTAATGATGTGCCATAACATGTGCACGGCTGGCAGCCCCACTGCTCTTCCTTCGGCGGCCACCGCGCTGCAGGTCCTGCTCCTCTGCCGGTCCCCTGGCCACCGCGGGCCGCAGGCCTCGCAGCCACAGCGCTCATCCCCGCAGGGGCTTCCTGCCGAGATTGCAGCCCAGGCCTTAGGGGCTCTGCGGGCGGCTCTGCGGTGGACGCAGTCGGCAAAGAGCTTGTTCCTCTGCGTTCCCCAGAGGAGCGGCTTGGCCTTCGTCACCGTCTTCCACTGGCTGTTGAATGGTTGATGGCAGGCTCTCAGTGCTGTTTTATTTGTAACTGTTACTCTCCTCGATGTTCTGAAATCGCTGCTCCATAAGTGGCTTTTCCTTCCCCAAATCGAAATGTGTCAAAATAGATTGGTAAAATCCTTAAGGTTTTAAAAGAAAAAATACATTAACCATTAGTAAGATACGATAATTAAGGGTCAGAGAGAAAATGCTTGTTATAAGCAACTTTGGAAGAGAAATTGTATATGATACAAGAAACTCATACTTTTACCCCATGGCACAGCCTCTAATAGCTTATTCCTTCCCATATTTTTTGAATAGGTAAAAGCTTTAAATTCACTATCACTTTTAAGATATTAATACTTCCTCCAGTACATGCTCATTCCAGTGGGGTTTATTACCTGTAAAATGTTGGCTCTTTTTGATACCAAAAAAACCCGTTATTTAAACAGATCAGTTCATTAATAGGTTAATATAGAAAATATTTTATCTTTCGGAAGAGAGCTGATGACATTGCAGTTAACACAAAAGTTTACAAACACGCTTATATGGTTTCCATTTGAAGATGTCTTCTTGACTTTTAGAAAATTATCTGATTTAGTGCGCAAATGATTGTTGGAAAGATTTATTACTTGGGAAGTCTTTTTCAATGAAGTGAAAGACTGTATGCTCCACAGTGAATTCTGGTGAGAAACGTACTAAAAAATTTCAGGCCCTGAAATAAGAAAGTTCTTGGAATTGTTTTTTCCGGTTAAAGCCAGTCCAAAAATTATGTCATGTTTGAATCGAAAAGCATTTAGATAAACGACATAAGGTAAACGTCTCTGCAGCAGCCAAAACATTATCTTCGTTCTTGATTTATGAAATATTAATGTCATTTTTGTGGCAAGAAACCTTTTTTGCTTTAGCATCTCTTTAGAAGAAGAATGTCAGAAAACAGCAAACCTTAACGGTGCTATAAAAGTGTTTTTAAAGGAGCGTGTCAGCCGTGTCTTTGAACTTCTGTTTCTGTAATAAGTCAGCCCAGGACACAGAGGTAGGTTGGCGAGGTTTCAGAGTCTGTGCGGAAGGTCACTGCTGATCTTGCTCCTCACTGGCACTCTTTATTGACAATGACATTAACTCCAAACACACTGCACGAAAATAAGTCAGTCCAAGGAGGGAACTAGGGGAAAAGGAAAGGGGAGGAATGAAGCTCAGCTTTTCAGGAGACCCGTCGTTAGAGGGAAATAGACGGTAACAGCATCAGAACAGAGACCTGTGGTCAGGTGACCATTTCCACGGCTCTCATTTCCTCGGCGCGGAGGAGACGTATAGCACCCGGAGAAGAGTAGATGACATTGTAGGCGTTTTCTGGCCTTGGCTTTCACAAGTTTTCTCATAGGAAATTAGGAAAGGGAACCAATGGGTTATCTCTTGAGTACTTTTTGCCAAAGAATAACTTGCCTTATGAATTGCTGTTACAGATTTCCTACTGAATAAAAGTTATTTTAAAAGATTTTCCACTGGAAGAGTGAAACAGGAATGTGATGCTTTTCAAATACTTTCTAATTCCTTAAGAAGAAATCACCCCACCGCATATTCAGCGGAGCCCTTCATCAACAATGCTTTGCTCTAGGAGTGACAGCCCAGATGAAGCCAGTCTCCCATCCAACACTAAAACCGGGAAAGCGTGAACAGGAGCATTTTACAGTTAAGCTTAAGAGGAGCTTCCCAAAGTAGAAATAAGCGACCAGCCCCAAATACATGGCAGGCCACGGCAAAGCTCCAGGACTGTAGTATCAAGAGTAACTCTGAGATTCTCCTACCCTGCCATCCCACTCCTGAGGTTGAATCATGTTTCAAGTCTTGAAACACACACACACACACGCACACACACGCAGGTGTATGTGCATAGAAATCTGTAGGCATATAAGCATACATGTCTATGAACACAAACATGTGTGTTTACGAGTGTTTTAATGTTACATGCATTTCATTTGAACAATGATGCCCCCGGCATAGGGTATTTCCTGGGGTTTGATGACTGGCTGGTAGCAGTTGATGGGCTTTGCACCATTAATTCCAAAATTTTGTTAATCTCTAGGACATGCCCTTCCCTGAGATTTTCACTACCATTATGTTTTTTTAAAAAATTTAAAATACGACCTATTCAAGCCCAAAGGGCACAGATTAGTTTTATGGGAGGTGCAGTTCCAAATGGGACCTTTCCACTCTCTTGATGGCTTTTTTCCATTGACATGGCATGAATTCCCTCTCAGGAGATGAATCAATCTGTAATGATTGTTACTATATATAATGCTTAAACTGCAATGCAATGAATCAAGCTAGTCAGCAAGGCCTTATATACAAAAGTTTCCTCTTCTCCATTTTCTTCCCAGGTTTCAAAAGCAAAGGAATGGGACATGAATGAAAAAAAATATTTCATGCTGCATTTTCTTTTAATTGCTATACAGGCAAAACAGGTGCTGAAATGTGAAACCCTTTGGAAGAATGTTCTCTGTATAACAAATCAGTGCTCACGCTAACCTAGAGTGGAGCTGGCTTTCACGTGGAATGTTGTACAAAAGCAGTGCCGATTGACACAAGATCCATAGACAACTGTCCCAAAAAGACCAAAAAAAAAAAAGTATACTGTCACTTTAAGAAAAAATAAACTAAAATATGAACTACCAAAAACCCTGCCATTTCCAGCCTGGGCTTGATTAATGATTTTTCTATCTAATAAAAGGTTCACAAACCATCTGTTTTTCTCCCTAATGCCTTGCCCAAAGGTTTTTCGTTCCTATTTCAGGCTCGGGGCCAACTGACATTCCACTCTTTTTTTTTTCTCCCAGCCTTGTAAACAAACCCTTCTCTCTTTTTAATCTTCCAGTGCTGTTTCCTACCCATCGTTATGCATATTCATTGCGAGTAAACATTTTTAGTGTCTACACTTAATCTCTTCCACTGGCAATTACTGTTCTATGCTGTTTTGTAATGCAGAAGGGCCAACGCTTTCCGTTCTAATAACAGCTGGGCCGCAGATGGGGCCTGCAGTCATTGTAGAAAATAAAAATTTACAAGATGCCAGTGGAATTTATTTCAGTTTTATGGAGTCACAGGAGGAACCTTTCTGTTATCCGCCTTCAGTGAAATCTGTAGGCACAAGGCAAGCTTTTGACATTTAATCAAAGGGGGGTTCAGGTAGGGTCTGGAACAAGGCAAGGAAGAAAGCAGGTGGATCGTATTAGGCAGTGCCATGGTTAATTTATTTAGAAGTGATTGGCTTAGATGTGTGCAGCCAATATTTGACATCATGTATATATCTTGTTTAGCATCCTGCCTCTAAATCGTTACCACTGGAGAGACAGGGAGCTGTCACTGTGGACCGAACCAGGTGTTTGGTCGGGCTGCTACTTAGAGGTGCTGATGGAGATGGCACAGGACTCACCAAAGACGAAGCCCCTTTTTGTGGTTTCTAACAGTCGACTCCTTGGGACTTCACCAGGCCATTCTCTGCCCGTCTTCCGCAGGACCCCGGAGCGTGTGCGTGGGTTTGTGAGCACGGGCCGCCACCGTGGCCAATGTGGCTTCACTGGAAATGCTCTGTCCTAGGGCTCGAGCGTGTGGAAGCGGGTTTACCTGCAAGGCCCGAGCGGGCTGCGCGCTGAGCGGCTCCCGCAGGAAAACGAACCGGTCCCGCGCACGCTGCAGAACCGCAGCGCGGCTCAAACGCCCGACCTTGCTGGAAGCGTGCGCGCCGGGTCTGGAACCGAGCCTGCGCGGCCCCCGTTCTGTACCCCTTCCTGCCTCCCAGCCCTCTCCCCAAAAACGCGGAAAAGGGAAGCCGTGAAAGTCATCCAAGGCTAGCCCGCGTTTAATCAGATAAATGAACACGGGCTTCCACACGCGGTGCAACCTGTGCCAGAGGTGCTCACGCTTTTACACGTGGGGCCCGCCTTGGCCACACACCTTCGCTGGTTGCCTAGCAACCGTGAGAGACCCACCGAGCATGCTCCCTGAGAAGCCTAATTGCTATCACAATTTACTTTTGTTGGGTTTTTTTTTTTTTTTTCCTTAAGCACATTAACCAAAATAGGATGTTTTCCTTTTTGAAGGACAAGTAAGGTCTGCATGAATCTGAAAGGCAAGAGAGCATATTTCGATACCAAAACAATTCATTAAATACCGATGCCAGGCGTATATGCAAGTACACGTAACCAACATAAAAATTGGAGCAGATTGACATTAAATAAAGTAGAAATTCCCATTTATTCGGATTTTTATAGACTCATTTCTTTTATTCTCTTTATCTTTTTTGGTTGTGGCTTTTTTCCCCCCTAAGAAAGTCATTGCATAAGAGAGGAGGGGAAAGTGAAATTTTATGTTCTATAATCAAGCATAACAAAAATAACTTTATTAAATAATTTAAATTAATTTATATATTAGATAACATGTTTCTTTTCCATGCCTGCCCTTCCTTCCTTTCTTTCTTTCTTTTTTTTTTTTTTTTTTTAAGCTCCTAATGGTTCCAAGTCTAAAGTGAAGATTTAGCTCCTGTAATCTTTTCACCAAGTGGCAAGAAATCATTTCGTGTACCTCAGAGAGAAAGGCAGTTTTTTCTAACTTCCAGACAAAAACACATTTTATGTTAGGTTAACCTAATCTATCCACTTAGTGAAATCGCTCCACAGTTGCTTGATTTTCCTAACATCTCGATTTGCAGATAAAATACTCTTAGAACTTTAAGTACCTATTGAACTAGCTTTATTACTAAATAGAATGCCTTTGTAAATAAAATTTGATATTGAAAAGATTTACAGGATTCTCCTTTTTTTCCCCCCAAATTTTCTGACTCACTTTGAAAATTACCACATTCTTTTTAATTTACATCTTCTGTATAAATGAGCTTATACTTGTGTGAATCTAAGGATTCTAATAAAGGACATGCTTTCTAACTCACTCCATGGCCCTGTCTCATGCCCAGTTAGTCCTGTGGAACCAAATGTGACACATTTATTTGTATCAAATTGCTTTCATGCTGGGGAACACACAGAATAAAGCTCTCCCACTCCCCTTTAGGAACCGGTATCATCAAGCAAAGATGAAATAAGCTCACGAGTGGGGAGCTGTATGCTTATCTAAGTTAGATACGCCAAAGCTGCCACCTCCTGCGCTTTCCACACCCCAGCCCCCACCCTGGGCCATTTTTCCTTCCTTGGCCATGGCATTCTGGATAGAAGGGTTGCTCTGGTGGTGCTTCTGTCGATCCCAGAAGAGTACAGAGCTCACGCTCAAAGCAACGGCACTGTTTCCCTACAGATAAATGTGTGTGAGTGTGCGTGCGGGTGCGTTTTCTCAAACAATAATGGCCCTTGTTTATGCAAGAGCCAGTAGTTTTACCTTTTACCATTCCCTCCGAGACAGCCAGCAGAGGGAGCAACATTTAGCACAGCAGCATCCTCTGATGTCCTAGCATTGGGGAGAATTCCGGAAGACATGCTGTACAAGAAATTCATCAAATCAAAAGATTTCACTTTATTGTGATTACCCCTGTTACGCAGAGAAGCGGGTTGGCAATGTGGGTAATGAAGAGCTAAGCAAGGCTAATTGGTGTAGTCAGGTGACTTGGGAGCCAGCTATTGGGAACACAATGATATAAGTGATAAAATAGCACTCGTTGCCTTTTTCTTTCCAAACGACGACTAACAAAAAACATAAAACATACACACACATTCACATGTATATACAGTATGTGTGTGTGTGTTTAATTCTGTGGCTGGAAATACTTATGTTCCACTTATATAGTTTCACATATGTGCTTTAGTGCGAATATATATGCTCCTTAGGGAAATCTTTCTTCAATTTCATTCATGTTGACAACTTCTCTCTTCCCTCTCCCAGTCTTCTGTTTCATTGGTCCCTTTCTCTCACACACATATATAAAAGGACACACACACACAACTGAAACAGTTTTAATCCTCGATGCTTTGGAGTAACTAACATGTTGTGAGAAGAGGCTAATTTTTCAGCTTCTCTTTTATCCCAGGCCTAACAGGTGACTGGCCTAAGGGGAGTGTGTGCCGTCCCCTGCGTCATGGGGCTAGCTCACCACCGCTCTAGCTTCTCGGAATTTAAATCGAATGTGAGCATTTGGGCACGAAGCAAGGAGCGATGAGAGCTTTTATGAACGGAAAGAATCGAAGCAATTGTTTGGTCTTTTTTTCCCTCTCTCTCAAAGTAGGATCAGAATTGATTGTTTCCTCTCACCTGTAGACATTTTCCCATTTTAGTGCATTGATGATATCTGGACCCACGTCGTTTTCAAGTTTTCTCAACCTTAATCTCTAGAGATCCTGTAGAGTGTGTCAAATTAGAACTCCATTCCAGCAAACACATCTTCACATTTCTGTGCTCTTAATTTAGTGCATTCATTAGAATGCAAGGCCCCTAAGCATTTTTGCTGAAGTATATAGATTGTCTCCTTGCCCCCGCTACCATGCTTTCCCGGGTTCTTCCTGCCCATCCTGCTCTCCTGATATACTTCAAGAGCTCACATTTTACATTCCCCCAATATTCCCCAAATATTCTATTGGTTTCAACTTATACAAATCTCTATAATATAGCTATTCCCTCTTTTTTATAAAACCTGACATTTTGGCTTTGGATGCAGCGAAACCTGTACACCAAATTCATCTGTAGAAATCCAAAGTCTAAGAAAACAGTTATTAGAATCTAATGTATAGTGTATTCTTCTTTTTGTTAGAAAAGAAAACTCTTATTTTCCTGTTCTATACAAAATGTCACAAAGATGGCAAAAAACATTAAATTACCAAATTTCTATGTATGCATATTTGTTTCTGATTGCATAAAGGTAAGTGAAAAATGGAAATTGCCTACTAGATGCTTTCAAAGTCTTCAAGAATTGCAAGGTAGTTTTCTTTACCAAAGTGCATTTGAGCCAGTCCTAATACTGTCTAGAACCCATATTCATAGAAACCAAAAAAACCTCCAAATAATTGGCAAACATTTTCTTTTATTAAAAAGGGGAAAACACATGCATGCCTACTGGTTTATTACAATTGACATTCCTTTAGGATATGAAGTGTGTGTAATTAATGTGCTTGTACAATCGTCAAAAGCCCCAGATAGAAAAATCTCCTACTGACTTCATAGATAACACACATTTTCATAGATTTGGGTAAAAACTGTACATATTTTCCTTCTACAAAACAAACATTTATATGTAAATTTCATTAAAATAGACAAAAGAGTGCCTAAACTGAGAGAGATGGAGTCAGATGGTTTTTATTATGGGCTTGCATGCTATAGAATTGGTTACTGGATAGGTTTTATGGGGGGTTTTTAGTAGGAAAAATATCACGAAAATATTTTAATAATGCATACCTAATGTTTATTTTCTTATTAGTGATTGTTATGAAACCAGACGCTTTGCCAGCCTATCTGACTGCACCTGTTACTAGATATTTCCAAGAGACTCACGCACCAATTTTGCCCGAGTGCACTGGGTTTGTTTCCCGTTGTTTTGACTGTACAGTCGGGGCACAGGCAGTTTGCATTCAAAAAAGAAGGCGCATTTTATTCAAAGAGGGGAAGTGATGTCCTTGGAACTTCCACCTTAATGAAACACTTTTTAAAAGGACACACTGATTGGAATGGGAAGGGATCCAAAGAGAGGAGTACAGAGAGGGAAGGGTGAGTACGTGATAGAGAAGAAAGGAAAACGGATTAGATCAGCAAACCAAAACGATCATATCCCAGGAGACTTCTAAAAAATCTCTATGAAGTCATTACAGGCACACAGCATAATCTTGCGGGGTGGATGCAGGCTCCGGAGTGCCAAAAAAGTTTGCCCTCAAAGCTGGGTTTCTGCAGAATTAATTCGAAATATCCCCTGTGGTCGTAGGAGTTTTTAGTCCCAAATTGCTTAAATGATGATTAGCTGAAGTTCCTCTGAGTAATTTTGGCAGAAGTAACATTTCTAGCTGGTTAATTTGGGCATCAAAACAAACCAATGTCTTCGGACATCTGTACTATAGAGACACCCTTATGCTCAAACCTGACTCCAGCAGTCCCCTTGCAGAAATAGCACGTTTCCGCTCATGCGGAACGGTGATTAGACTTTCCCAACACAACTCAGACTTTCTAAAAGGCATGTCAGAATTTTAAAGTGCATTAAATAAAGGGCATTGGCACATTAATGCAGCTCTCCTTGAGGGAAGATGCCGCATAATTTCCGCTGAACCACTGCACAAACCTTCAATAAAGAAAGTTCTGGGGGGGAAAAAAATACACACATGCACACATTCTTGATGCTGAGAACAGTGTCCTTGGGAATTAAATAACTTGTATGTATATAAAACTAAGCCTTTAAGGTGCTTTGTTTCACATACTGAAGGCAGAGCGCGAGTCCCCGGGGGACTGTTGTTTTGCTAACTTATTTTAAATATTCTCTGTCCCCTGCAGCTGTTGCCTGCATGGTAAGAGTACACAGGATATTCTGCTCAGTGATTTTCTTTTAAGGGATGTTACTTTTTCCTACATCTAAACATGCATTTATAAGAAACAAATGGCTTTCTGTATTAAGGGCTTTTGAAATGACCATGGTACTATAAACATGCTGGAAGAGTTACAGGAACAGAGTGGCAGGTGGATTCGTGCCTCTTAGCTTTGGCTCTTGCATTCTCCTCTCTGGCAGAGGTGAAGATGGCATTTATGCCCCAGAAGATAAGGCTTCTGTGCATACAGAGCACCGGCATTATGTGGAGCACCCCGTCTGCAAGTTTATGTAATGATCTTCATGTCTGCTAAAAGTGACATTGAAAATACCAAGTGGGGAGGCACATGAAACGCAACCCTAAATCAGGCTGGAAGAGACTTCGCTGAACGGCTGCAAAATCAGCCACAGCAGCTGGAGAGATGTGTTCGGTACATTTTACTTCGTGGTCAAGCATATTCCAAAGTTTAAATTCTTAACAAAAGGAAACTGAGGTGATGGGGGGGGGGGAATCTTTTTATGAGGAAAAATAGTAACAACCAAACACCTTTAGAGTTTTTATAGCCTGTTTGGGTTAGAAAGAAATATCTGTTTCAGTTCTACATCTTTTTTCTATTTCCTAACTGATGTCAGTTATACTTCTTGTCAGTTTGGAACACGTAGAAAACAAACAGAAGAACTTTGCTGCGAGCAACGTTAATAACAGCTTTGGCCTTCTGGACTGTGGATCTGCTCCCAGCAAAAAGATCTGGTAGCTAAGCCTGCCCAGATGATTAAGCTGGAAAAGTTACTGAAGTTCATAGCTTGAGTAATGGCTTTCACCTGTAGGCTTCCAGCCACGATCAATAATTTTGCCAAGAGAAACCCACAAAGTGCTCAATGGGATGCAAGTAAGGCCCCCTTTCTAAATCACAGGTGGTACCATCCTGCCTGATCCTTCATTGATGTTCTTTCATGCCAGATAATTTCACTGGCTTCTTTCTCTTAAGAGCTGCCATCTCTTAAGTCTTCTCTTCTTTATTTCATGTCATTTCTCCACGTATAACTGATCCAGATTTCCTACTAAAATTGTAAACTGCCCAAACCTGGACCAACCAAGATAGGGTGAGAGCAGATGAGGTCACCAGAAATATTTACTGGGCACTAATGGTTTCCAGTTCTAGTTGAATATTTTTTAAAAAAAAACAAAGTCAAAAAAATGTTTCTGGTCCAAATTCAGGCATCAAAGACCAAAACAGTTATACCACTAGAACAGGTATCTTCCCTCTTCATTGAGGCACATAACAGGCAACATGGAAGAGCTTTACTTGTCATGAAAACATAGCAATTTATAAATAAACCGAGGGCTTTCATTCTTCATGTGTTGAGGTGATGTATAGAATTTGGTCAACACTGAATTCACAACATTACAAAAGAAAGTGCTGTGGGCATTTTTCAGCCTGTTCTAGTGAAATAGGGATATTTTAAAAAATAAAATGAAACATAAGACTCAAACACAACCAGAAAGAGATTCTTTTGAGTAAGCCCTTTGAGATGTCAGAGACCAAGGCTCAATTTTCCTTCCCTGAGAAAATGAATTGCACATTTATCTCAAGGGACAGATTATCGATTTTATAATTCTGATAGAACTGTAGCACAGCCTTAGCTTGCCACATGTGTATATGTTACCATGGGGGGGATGCACAAGTCCCATTAATAACAGCAGTTGCATGCTTAATTTCATGTGCACTGCACTGGAGAATTGCTTCTTACTATCTAAAATAAGATTCAGGAAACGCCTGAGAAATCAGGAGCTCTACCTCCTCGGTCCCTATGTGAACAAGGAGCTGGAGATTTGAGGCAGTTGAAAATTACTGAGGACAAGTACTGAGATCAGTGGATACTCTCAGGCTGAATTTGATGAGAATATCTCTGAGATCAAGGTTCTACTCCCAACAAAGGCAGAAAGAGTCAAAACTTTGCAAGTCCTTTTACTCCCAAACAAGAAGAACACCAGTTTTACAAAAACTTCTCATTGTGAAATATGCAAGGGTGGGCCTGCCAATATGCTGATCTCCAAAATGAACTATTGTACTGTCCCTTTTACCATTCTTTGACATTGCAAATATGACTGGTTAAGGTAATCTTGGCTGTATTCATAGATTCGTAAAATTTTAGAACTGAAAGATATTTTTGAAACAACTTTTAGGTAATTTAAATTTATTAATTAGGCCCAGACAGCGTGGCTCAGCAGTTGAGCATCGACCTAGGACCCAGGAGATCGTGGTTCGATTCCCGGTCAGGGCACATGCCTGGGTTGCAGGCTCGATCCCCAGTTAGGGGCATGCAGGAGGCAGCTGATCAATGACTCTCTCATCATCAATGTTTCTCTCCCTCTCTCTCTTCCTCTCTCTGACATCAATAAAAACATTTTAAAAATTAGTAATTAATTTAGTAGTATATTTAAATAAAATAGAAATGATTTTATTAAAATTTTTTTATCATTATTGTTGAAAATATTACAGGTGTCCCTTCTTCCCCCCTCATTGTTCCCCTCCACTCGGTTCCCACCCTGCCCCAGGCCTTCACCACCCTATTGTCTGTGTCCATGGGCAATGCATAGATGTATATAAGTTCTTTGGTTAATCTCTTCCCACCAATTTTATTTTTATAAAAATAAAAGTAAAACTTGTTTCCTCTCTAGAGTGAACAACTCACCCCAGGACTTTTGACTAGGACCTTCTTGGTTTCAGCAGTGAAAGTCCTGCCTTCTAGGCAACCCCTCTGTCCCAGGCAAACCAGGACGGTTGATTACCCTATATTGCCCCCTGAATTCCCTATGTCTACTCATGGCACTGCGGTATCTCTGGCCCCAAGTCTCAAAGTCATCTTGGCCCCTTGTCACCCACATCAGAACACTCAAGAGTTTCTGTCCATTTTATGTCTGCATGTGCTCTTTTCTCTACCTTCTCCTATTCATTCCCACTGTCCTATACCAGTTCAAGGTCCCTTGATCTTCACCCAGAATTGCTGTTAGCCCCCTACCCCACTTCTTACTGGTCCCTTTTGTCATTTGGCACCTGGTCTACCCACAAACCTTTGGAGATGATTTCCATGTATTGAAACCTTGTCATTCTGGAACTCAGTTTAATGACTCATCCTGGCACTCAACATGTCATGGCCCCTCCCCAATCTATTTTCTAGCTTTATGATGTAGGAAAAATAGGTAGCTGCAAGTATAAGATAGATAATGTGTCCCATTCACCACTCTCTATCACTAACCAGTTATGCTAACAAGGGCAAGCCACTCTACCTCTCTTGGCTCTAGTAACCCCAGTTGTTCAATATTGTCACTTGCTTAAAAGAGACAGCTAGTCTAGTTGATCTCCTGAAGTTCTGATTTTGACAAGTTTTGATTTTTATGACCCCTACTATCATTGCTTATAGACTATGTACTGTTGGATAGCTTTCTGTTCTAGGAAAAAGCCCTGAATTTTTCCAGCTCCATGCATTTTGTTAGTTTGTTTTGTATGAAGTTGCGACTATCTTTATACCTCCCCTTACGTGTTCTGTGACTCCCTCTGTCCATTGTTGCCCCCTTCCACAGCCTCAGTCAACTCTGTCCCCCTTCTCTGAATTTCTGTGGTGAATTGTTTTTACCTCTTGTGACACTGATCAAATGATTCTAGTTTGTATGGCTGCTATCACTTTCTGTTTTTTAAACTATATGTTCTTTTCCCCTGAATGTCAAGACAGTAATTATTTAAGATCATCTAAGTTCTCTTAGACTTTAGCCTAGTTCTCATGGTTGCATCTTCTAGATTGCTTAATCCAAATGTTCCTGTGAAAACTTGGTTCACTGTGATAGAAACCCAAAACACCAGTGGCTTGAGCAAGAAAAAAGGTCACTTTTATTTCACATTTCTTTGTCTCTGTTTGAGACGAAAGAGACGGCTCTGCCCTGGGAGGTCATCAGGACCATCAGCTGCTATGGTGCAACGTGGAGTTTTGAGTCCCAGGTTACTTCTCTGCTGTTATTTAGTGAAGGCTTTGCCCCCATCTGCATCACTCAAAGTGGAGCATCCCTGGATTTAAATTCCAGCCTTTGGAATAGGGAGGGGGGAAGGGGAGAGCATGCCTGGTCCCTAAGGCTATGACCCAAAAGGTGCCCACCTTAGTTCCCTTCAAATCCCAGAGACCAAAATTTAAATGGTTGCACTTAGCTGTCAAGGAGACTTGAAAATATCACCTCTATTTTGTATGACCAGCAAAAAAACAAGAACAAAAACTCTTACCAGAATAAGCCACCTACCATCACATCAAATTTATGTAGGCATGGGATAAGGCATTGGAATGGTGACTGTCTAGAAAAGGCCACCCAATTTTCCCACTTCACATAGGGTGACCCTAATCTTACTGGGGAATCAAAGCATTGGAAGAAGATGAGGTTACCCAAGGCTCACATTCAGTATGCAAAGATCAGGCAGCCACCCGCATGCGCAGGTGCTGGGAGACTACCATAATGCAGAGGTCAGCTTCTCCCCTTGCAGTGGACCTCTTCTGTCTAGGATGCCCAACAGCCCACCCCTCCTGGTGCAAACAGAAACTTCCTTTCCTACTGGGAGATGACACTTCCTTTCTCTGCATGATTTCTTGTGTCTTAAGGACAAGTTTGTACTCCTTATAACATGGGCATGGACAATGGTCCAAGAGTATGAGGATGTGTTTAAAAGGGACATAAGAGAGAGGGAGAGGGGCAAGATTGTTGATGAGGGAATGGTTTTATTGATAGGTCATGGAATCTAAGTTTGGTGTCAGTCACTAGAAAGAGCTGAGATTGGCCTTCTTGAGGTAAATCCCCCTCCTGTCCTTGCCTCTTCCCTGGAAACCCAAACTGCATCCTGTTCTGATCAGTTCTCCCCTCTTCCTCAGCTGCTCAAATAGCCTGAGCATAGTAACTAAGCAGTAGGGGTGATGGGGCCTGCAGCATCTGGAAGCCATCCTTGCCAAAATGTGGAAGGAAACCACTTAGGAAAAACCCAACACAGAAGAACACATATTTCAGAGAGAGAGAGCCTGAGCCTGACAGAGTCGTTTGCACCCCCAACCCAGGAAAGCTCGGGGATTGCCTGTTCCTTAGACTTCCCAGTTGAGCCAATAAATTCCCTGTTTTTCTCAAGCTGGTTAAAAAATGTGTTTCTGTCACTTCCATCCAGAACACATCTCACTAATATAACCTTCAAGAAATTCTCATTCTGATGGAAGCAGAAAATGCCCTAATTATTTAACTTCAACCAGTTCCATGTAAGACTAAGGCCCTCTTTTCCATTATTGAGTTAGAATTTACAGGGCAGGGCAAAAGTAGGTTTATAGTTGTTCATATGGAAAATAATACAATAATTAATAATAATACAAGAACAAACTCTGTTTCTCATACTCACAACTGTAAACCTACTTTTGCCCAACCTGTATACATTTCCAGGAAAAGGGTAGAATTTATGTTCTTTTGGGAAAACTAAACATTCAACTTTGCTTCACCCTGTTCAGATAGATGCTAATATTGGTATAGTGAACACTAATATTGGAATTCATCACTTCATAGGCTAACCTTAATATTTTCAAAATGTCTTTGAAACACCACTTTTTTTAACCAAATATTCAAGGTGACTTTTCTTTTGTTTAAAAAACTGATTAAATTATTAAAAGAAAATATTTTTCTTGCAGCTAATAGTCACAAGATAAACTTGTGCATTGTATTTTTGGGTGGCCTTGAATCATAGGTGGCTATTGACGGCAGAATGAATGCATCCATCTAAGATTGTTCCGAATGCCTCCTTGAAGGCTTCTGCCTTAGTGCCAGGGGCAGAATTCCATAGCCTTGGGCCTCTGCTCAAGAATGTCTTCCTTTCAGAGGGAGCCAAGACAAGATTAGGTGTCTGAAGGAGAATCAACTAAAAACAGACAAGATACTTCAGACTTAGGGTCTGGGACTAGTCAAGGCTCAGTTCACACTTAAAAGTGCATTTGGTGTTAAGACTTCAGCTTGTTTGAAAGGGCTTATTAGAGCCAATGAGAGGAGTTTGGGAACTAGTACAAATGCTAAATTTTGGGTCCATGAGCATGGAAGATTGAGTTGGCTGGTGAAAACCACCAGCCCACTCTTGCCAACTTGAAAACACTCAGAGGGCGGCACCAGAACCTCTGGGCTGGCGGGAATGTCCCTGGCCCTTGGCTCCTGTTGGCCGCTCCGGCGAGGACAGTGCCATGATGGTTATGTTCAGCTGTAAACCTGCAGGCAGCCTGCTGGGCTGGGCACAAGCTGGAGCCTACATAAACACTGGCCCTTTCTAAGCCTGCATATTGAACCCTGCAGCAGTTGAATGCCCACCCCTCTAAGCTGGGACCTTGGGGTCTTCTCCAGGGTTTTCCTCCCCTTTCCTCTCTCTGTCCAATTTATCATTACCCACAGCACCCTCTCCCTCCTTAGCAAAGCTCCTCAAATTTGATCTCCCTCCCTCTTTCCTCTATCAATTCTCTAGCCACCTGCTGGGGCCGAAGTGACAGGGTTTTTTCTGCTGTATTCACTGCCAGGACCAGTTTTACGCATAGATGGAGTTGAAAGCTACCCATGAAGCCTGAGTTCAAGGATGCACGAACATTTGCAGGGACACTGTCGTTCCCACTCAACCATGCTTGACATTTTTGCAAATAATAATAATAATAACTGGCATAAACATTTACTACGTGCCTGGTGCTATGCTAAGGGCTCGTATGTATGTTAATGAGATGAGGTTTGAAGTCTGAAAATGTTTGGCAGAGGTTGTCCCATCTTAAGTTTATACTAAGGTGTCAATGGCTGACTGCAGAATAATTCCTGTTATAATCTTCCCTAAACGTGCAGAAGAGAAGAGTTGAGAAAGATGAAGACAAAAGCATCTCCAGGAGAAGTTGTGGGTGTCAGTGGGGAGGAGAAGCTGAGAAAGGGGACACGGCAGAGAAACAATGAGAAATAGACAGTATTGCCTACTTCATTCCAAACCTCTTCTCCCTCGCTCACTCCACTTGTTTAAATAAGCCACGCATACTGTTTTCCAGAGTTGTTAGCATTCTCTTTCCATGTCCCTTTCTCATACTCCTATAGTGGCTCCCCCATGAACCCGAGGAATAAATTAAACCTCCACGCACTCCCAGCAGCCTCAGCTGAATCCCCATCGCTCGCCAGCACAAACCTTCCTGAGGATCCCAGTGTATGTTGTTCATCCCTCCTGCTACTCAGACCATATAATGCACCATCAGAACGTGGTTTTGGACAGCAAGCTCTATGCCTGATATAGAGTTCACAGAGCACAACATAAATGCAATATGTAAGCATAAAATGCATAATCTTATATGCAAGACAAACAGTAACTTAATATTACACCACTGTCTTCAGGATGCTTTAAAGGGATTAATTACATGATGTCTGCAAAGCAGCGTGAGAACCTCCCGGAAAGGTGCTATATAAATACAAGGTATGATTATTTTTAGGAGCTTCCACTGCTGACATTCAGCATAGCATGAAAGAATGAAAAATTATATCCATGTTCCCCGTCGTGGTAACAACTTCAGCTTCGGGTTTAGAAAAACCCATTTATAGAAAGTGCTAAAATTAAAAAATGCATTCCTTACGTGAGCTCATCTATGTAGCTTGATCTATGGAAGAAGAGACCTTTCTAAACACGAACTTAAAAAAAAATTTTTTTTTAAAACATGAGACTCTCTAGGCCAAAAGAAGAAATTTAGAAATTAAAAATCTTTTCTCTGAGCTACTCAGGCCCCTGGCTCCAGTCCAGCTCCCTGCCTCCAAGAGAGACCGTATGTTTGGATGAGTGTTGACCACCCCATTCCTGACGTTCCCCGGGGGGGAGAGAGTCCTCAATCAACTTCAGCCACCTGTTTCTGCTTAACAGCCATGCTACTCGGAAGTTCTTCCTGGTACCGTCCTTAAACCGCTGTCTTGGAAATGGACCAGTTTTCCTCCTATTTATCCTCAGTAAGTGACTGAGCACAGCCAGCAAGTGACTTTTCTATGTAGCTACTATGCAGTCTTCCTGTTATAATCCTTAGTGTTTGCTGAAGATGGTCACCCTTTTCAAATTCGGACATAAATGGTTCTGTCCCCGGAATCGTTTTCTTCAATTCTATTTCCTTCGCATATATCATTGAGAACCTACTGATCTCATGGAATAAAAGCTTCATGAGGACACAGAATTTCTTCTGTCTTGTTTACTGCTAGATGCCCTGTACATAGAACAGAGCGCATGTTCATTAGTATATATTAAGCAAGTGAATTGAGTTGTTGTGATTAAAAGAAGTATTAGAATACTTAGCACGTGGGCACAGAAGAGAAACCTGATGTTAGCTCATTTCCATGTCCTTGAACTGTATCACTTATTTCTTAGGATCTGGACTCAAGGAGTAGTGTAGCAAAGATCACACAATGGTACCTCTTGATACTTGGATTGCTTTTAGCTCTCTCAATTTTTAAAAAAAATTAAACAATGGAAAATATTATTTAAAATGTGCATTTTTATCTTCTCCTAGCAATAAGAAGACCCCATTCCCATGTAACAATGGCCAGAGTGAGCAGCAACCTACTCCTTAAATGGGACATTTGCTGTCTGGTAGCTACCATCTCCACCAAGTCTGCTGCCTCACAAGTTCTACCCACCTGCCCCCGAAAGTAGATCAGGTGAGAGCTCCGTTGGGGATAAAACATTCAAATAATCAGCTGAGGTAGGTGTCTGTCCACTTCTCAGCCAGATATGGTACCATTCAGATGCATCTATAATCAAGTCACTTAATCCTCCTAACAGCCCTGAAAGATAGGCATCATCATCAACAGCATGTGACAGACAAATTACCTGCCATGCAGAGGTAAACTGAAGTTCACACAAGCCCAGTAGGGCACCATCCCAGTCTTCTAGCTCCCTCTCCATAAACAGTTTCCTAGTCTAGGAGTCAGCACACTAGACTTAGGGTTCATGTTTGCCCCCTCCCTTTTGTTATTCATCATAGCCATGCCCATTCATTTACATATTGCCTAATGCTGCTATCACAGCTTTTTTTAATCTTTATTGTTGAAAGTGTTACAAATGTCCTCCTTCCCCCATTGATCCCCTCCCCCAGACCCCTCCCCCCAGGCCTTTACCCCACTATTGTCTGTGCCCATGGGTTATACATATATACATTTAGATTCTTATGTAAATCTTTCCCCACCCAGCCACCCACCCCTGCCTTCCCTCTGAGATTCATTAGTCTGTTCCATGCTTCTATGTCTCTGGATCTATTTTGTTCATCAGTTTATTTTGTTCATTAGATTCCACATATGAGTAAGATCATGTGACACTTGTCTTTCTCTGACTGGCTTATTTCACTTAGCATAATACTCTCCAGGTTCCACCATGCTATCTCAAAAGGTAAGGGATCCTTCTTTTTTACAGCTGCATAGTATTTCATCGTATATATGTCCAAGAAGATGCTTGACATCATTTCAATCTTCTTGAACTTGTAGAGACTTGTTTTGTGCCCTAACATGTGGTCTGTCTTTGAGAATGCCCCATGTGCACTTGAGGAGAATGCCTATTCTGCAGCTCTGGAGTGGAATGTTCTGTAAATGTCAATTATATCCATCTGATCTAGTGTGAAATTTAGAGTCAGTGTTTCTTTGTTGATTTTTTGTCTGGAAGACCTATCCAGTAAAGCCAGTGGGGCGTTAAAGTCCCCTACTATAACTGTATTGCTGTCAATCTCTCCTTTAAAGTCCTCCAGAAGTGTTTTTTTTCCCCAGCCTGTGTGAGTCTTTTGTTCTGAGGTGGGTCTCTTATAAACAGCATAAATTTGAGTATTGTTTTCTTATCCATTCAGCTACTCTTTTGATTGGGACATTTAACCCATTTATATTTAAGGTTATTACTGATAGGTACTTATCTATTGCCATTTTATTTCTTTATGCCAATGTTTCTCATTCTCTCTATTTCAACTCCTTATTACAGCAGTCCCTTTAACATTTCTTGCAATGCTGGTTTGGTGGTGATAAATTCCTTTAACCTTTTTTTTTGTCTGGAAAACTCTTTATTTTACCATCTGTTTTGAGTGATAGCCTTGCTGGATAGAGTAGTCTTGGTTTCAGATCTTGTTTTGCATCACCTTGAATACTTCATGCCATTCCCTTCTGGCCTGTAGAGTTTCTGATGAGAAGTCAGCTGACAACCTTATAGGAGCTCCTTCATAGGTAATAGATTGCTTTTCTCTTGCTGCCTTTAAGATTCTCTGTGTCTTGAATTTTTGGCATTTTATTTATGATGTGTCTGGGCATGGACCTCTTTGGGTTCTTCTTGCTTGGGACTCTCTATTCCTCTTGCACTTGAGTGACTTTTTCCTTGACCAGGTTAGGGAAGTTTTCTGCCATTATTTCTTCTAACGGGTTCTCTAACCCTTGCTTACTTTCTACCCCTTCTGGCACTTCTATGATTCTAATATTGTTACATTTCATGTTGTCTCACAGCTCCCTTAAACTGTCCTCCTGCTTTTTAATTGTTTTTTCTTTTTGGTTCTCTGATTGAGTGATTTTTTCTACCCTGTCTTTTAATTTGCTGATCCAGTCCTCAGCTTCTCTTAATCTGTTGTTCATTCCTTCCAATTTTTTTAAATTTCTACTATGTCATTCTTAATTTCCTCCACAGTTGCTATATCTTTTTTCACGCTGTTGAGCATCCTTATGATCAGTATTCTGAACTCCATATCTGATAGATTGCTTATCTCCATTTCATTTAGCTCTTCTTCTGGAGAATTCTTTTGTTCTTTCATTTAGAGCTTGTTTTCTTGTCTCCTCATTTTGGCTGTCTGTTTGGATTTATTTCTATGTATTAGGTAGAACTGCTAGGACTCCCAGTCTTTTGGATGATGTCTGGTGCAGGCAAATGTCAGACGCTGTTTTTGACTGGCTTTGAGTACCCCGTTTGAAGTTTTCCACATTCCACAGCTTCTGGTTTCCTCTGCTGGGGCTGGGTGTGTTTGAACAGGACCAAGATGTGCACCAAGGTCTACTTTTCCAAGCCCTGGGTCCAGAAGCAAATCAGGCAAAGACTCAAAGCACCCAGAGGCTGTTATTCAGTCTCTTAAGGAGCCTCAGACTATAGAAACTCCACAGCATGGAGCCAGAGGTTTTCTAGCAGGGTGTGGCAATTGCTTCCCCTTCAGGCAAAGCTTCTTGGAAGGTAAATATCTGCCTGAGAAAGATGTCCTCTGCCATGTGGGGGAATGACTCCACACCAGGGTCCAGATGGATGCCCTCTGAGATCTATTCCCTCAGCCAGCACCCTTGGATTCCCTTCACACTGCTCTAGTTCACTCTGCCTCCACCAGAGCCCAAGGTGAGTGACTGCACAGGAAACTTTGTGCCTTGGCCCTTAAGAGGGTGCCTACATTTCCAGCTATCTCTCCCTGGCAGACAGAAACCTGGATGCTTTTCACAGCCAGATGTTATGTGGGCACCTTTCTCAGTCCTGGTGCTCTTGGCTGGGAAGTCCAGCAAGGGGTTTAGATACCAGAATCCTCAGTGGGAACCCTCAACAGCTGAGATATCCTTCTGGACCTTCAGCTGCTGCCTGTGGGATCCCAGCCAGCCCTCTCATGCCTCCACACTTCCTACCGGTTTCTATGTGGTTTCCACTTTTTGTCCTCGGTTATGAGAGTGCTCCCCAGATAGTCTTCAGTTGCAGATGGTTATTAAGGGTGATTTTTCTATATTTTAGTTGTAATTCCAGTTTGGTCCTGGGAGAGTGTCAGTGTAGCTTCCACTCAGTCCACCACCATCTTTAATCTCCCTGCTATCATAGCTTTTGAACTACAATTGTAGAGTTGGGGAATTGTGCTATAATAAGCCACATGACCTGCAACATCTAAAATGTTTACTATCTGGGACTTTATAGAAAAGGTTTGCCGACTCCTGGCCTATGCCTTCATATAATTTGAATACTTGAAAGGGGCCTTAAGATGCCATTTAGCATATCTATCTCCTCCCACTAGGCAGGATAAAATATAAACCATCTCACACTGATCATTATCCAACTAACTCAGAAGCTTACTGTCACCAGAAACTTTACCTTGGCCTCAGTGTGGCCATGTTTTAATTCTAGTAATTTATAAAAAAAACACACTTAGAATAGATGCACGGTTCATCCTGGGGAATTTCATCTAAATTAGGATACAGAAAAATAAACAGTAACATAAACATGAATATAAATGTATACTTATACATAAATATATACACATATATAGCATGTATATACTATATGAATAGATAATAAACTGAATAAATCTCAATGAGCAGAAAACGACTGGCAGAGAAAGACTGGATTGAGCAAGTCCTTCTAAAGGATGGAATGCCTTTTGGCTGTATGTGTGTGTGTGTGTGTGTGTGTGTTTGTATGTGTGTGTGTGTGTGTAAATAAAATTTATCTTGGAATAGATGTGGGACAGAAAATACAAGGTTCATGGGTTGCCATAGGCAACTCTGCATGATGATAACAGGCATTGCTAAACCACTTACTCCCCTTTTACCTGCTGAGCCTGAACACGACTTCAGAATCCTACTTAGCACAGTGCTCCAAAGAGCCAACTATGTTGTGTCAACTGAGCACAGCTAGCATACCAGAGACAAACTTGGACATCTCTTGGGAAAAGAGACTAGTTAGCAAAGGAAGGCAAGAGAATTTGTTCTTATCTCAATCTTATTTTTAGAACTAAGTCATTTACCCTATTTTTATCCCTTGACAAGGTGAGGGTAAAATGAGAACAAAGGAGTTAATGAGCTCCTGCTAAGTTACATATGCTGAACAACTGTAAAGTATTATTTTTATGGTGTGGGCACTTAATGAACATAAAAATAAGAGAAATAAAATAGCAGGGGCTACAAAAGGAAGGCTATCCTGAAATAGAGTTTAGCTAGACATTTCTTATAGTGAATGCCTTTGATAGATTTGAACCATTAAATTTTTCTACTTGAAAAAAGTAAAAGTGATCACTTGGGTTCAATAAAATGAGATGGGTAAAGCACTGAGGAAGATGGACTTATTGATGTTGAATTTAACCTCTTTAGAGATCATTTAACACACATTTAGAGAGTACCTACCACCAGAGAAGACCACAGTGCTTGTTGCTTTTGAAAATACAGCAACGTATAAAGAGAAATTTGTGGTTCCCTCCAATTTTGAAGTAAAGTGGTATGATGGTGTGAGTTTGGAATTGAGGTCAGGTGCTAGCTACAGATTACAATGCAGTGGATTAAACACACAAGGGTGAATTTTTGTCATGTAATTTAAAGTGTGGGGCAACAATTTCGATGTTAGTTCAGCAAATGATTCAGACTGTCAGGGCCAAAGACCCTCCAATTTTCTTGGCCTTTCTCTCATGGTCCCAAAATAACTGCTGGAGCTCTAGCAAATACATTCAAATCTTAAGCAAAATGAGAAAAAAAAAAAGTGGGAAGACAAAAATAGATGCCTGCCACCTGAATTAGGCCTCTTTAGGGAAGTTTCCCAGAAGCTCTCCCAGTGACTTATACTTACTTTTTAAGCACCTCTCCATCTGCAAGGCAGGCTGGGAAATATGGTGTTTTTTGCTTATTTTTTTTTAAAAACTAGACTCATTGCTGTCTAACAGTGCTCTGTATTGAGGAGAAGGAAAGAATGGACATTCGGTAATAATTAGCAATCTCAACCACTTGTGTAAATGATCTTAAATAACATACATTGTTAGTTGTTGTAGGAGATAAAACTTTCCTTTCAAAGAACTTCATTCTAATAGGGGAAATAAGATACACACACAACAAAATAAATCAGAATAGAAAGCAATTTATCATTTAGATAAACTACAAAATATCCAAAGGACACAAAACTATATTATATATACAACAAAATGTCACAAATACTTTTTATTAGGTAAAGGGACAATGGCTAATTGCTATTTCCAAATGTCCCACAATGAATATCTACTAAGATAGAGAGAGAAGGCATCATAAAGGAGGGATGGCATGATTTTGTTTCCACATATATTATTTCATTTTATTGTTATAACTGCAGCATTTAGAAGAATGTGAGGGCATAATTAGACATAATGAACATTTTAATAATGAATCCATGTGAACTCAGGTTTTGGGGGGAAAGGTGAAAGAACTGAATGCCTAAACTGGGGATCAATCATGATAATTCTCTGCACTCAAAATATATAGAATCATAGAATGTTATGTGAACTCTGAAAGTAATGACAATCTAGACTGTCATGTATGCTCCTGAGTCCAATTCATTTCCCATTTTCTAAAGAAAGTCGTTAGTGGAAGAATGCCAGAAAATGATTAACAGCAAAATAAGGTGGGGCTCTGGCACAGTGTGTCACCTGAGCTTTGTGGTTCCAAGGATCTGGGCACCGGCACCTTCCCAATGCTCCCCGACATGAGTACTAAATAGTTCTCTTTCCGTAACAACTTCTAATACCTCAGTCTAACCTGTCCAAATAGCTAATTTGCACTAACTCACACAATAGTCAATTAAGTTTCTCCCCGGCCTACTGGTACTTTAAAAATACACGAGGAGCAGTAAGAGAAGAGTTGGGGACAAAAGCAGTCTGGGAATCATGTCCTAAAAGGCCCTGGCTTCCTCCAATCCTTTGGTTATGGCACCAAGTAGTCAAGAAGAGCTGCTTTTGTGTGGAGATGCAACCCAAAAGCCATGTTCTAAGGAAGCGTTCAAACATGAGCCATTTCTGTTTCTTTTCATGGTGAGTTTCTCTCTCTGTTTTGGCATAATAGTGCTCTTGTCCTATCCAGCTAGCAAAGCATTATCCTCTCGATTATTATATAAACAGTGTCAGGTGCCTGTCCCTCCTACTCCCTTTCCCATCAGCTCTGTCATTGATCCCTACGGTCACTCGTTGAAAGACCTGACATCCACAGATCTAGTTGTTAACACTTCATGTCCTTTTACTGTGCTGATTTTTTTCCCCTTAGCACTTTTATCTGCACCGTGAAGTATGTATTGTTGCTCTTTCTTGTGGTCTGCCTCCCCCTCTAGAATGTAAGGTCCAGAAAGGCAGAAATTTTGTTCTATTTTATTTTCTGCTCTATCCCTAGTGCTTGCAAACACAGGAATATAGTAGACTGTCAATAAGTATTTGTTGAACTGATGAATGTCAATCAATATTTACTGAGCAATTACTAAGCAGAGAGAGTTCCTGGAACTGAGTGTTGTTCATTCTAGGAGACGAGGCAAGATGGGCACCAAATAACAATAATACAAGGTAAAACACAGCTGATGTCATAAAAAAAACTGAACAACAGGAGAGCATACTTCTGGCTGGGAGGGATCAAGGAGGAGTCAAGAAAACGTAAGGAAATGAGCAACACCATGGAAAATGCATGCAAGTGAACACGCAGAGATGGTGGGGAAAGACAGGAAAAGACAATCTAAGGCAATGGGTTGCTTGAGCAAAGGTGTGAGCACTACAATTTGAGTATCGGTGAGAAGCATGATGGAGTTAAGAGCACCGGTTTCAGGCTGACAGGTTTAGACAAGTTCTCCGTTTCCACTTAACAGCCTTGTCACATTGAGCTAATTACTTAACTCCTCTAAACTACAGTTTCCCCACTTATCAGATGATAATAAAAGTAGTTGCCTCATAGGATTGTTCTGAGGACTAAAGGAAACAATACACGTAGAGTGACAAGTCCAATGGCAGTCAATTAATATTTTTTAAGCACCTCCTCTGTATCAGGAACTCTTATAAGTGCTGGGGACACAGTAATGGAAAAAGATAGACAAAGTCTCTGCCCTGGGGGCATTTCTGTGTATCAGCATAAGACAGCCAATAAACACAATAAGCCAATAAGCAAATAGTTACAAGAACTTACATGTTGCCTGGCTGGCATGGCTCAGCAGTTGAGCATCGACCTATGATCCAGGAGATTGCAGTTCGATTCCAGGTCAGGGCACGTGCCCGGGTTGTGGGCTCCATCCCCAGTGGGGGGCCTGTGGGGGCATGCAAGAGGCAGCCAATCAATGGCTCTCTCATCATTGATGTTCTATCTCTCTCTCTCCCTCTCTCTTCCTTTCTCTGAAATCAATAAAGACATATTTTTTAAAAAAGTAAAAAAAAGTTAAAAAAAACCCCACAACTTACTTGTTTTACAAAAAAGATAAATAGGGTAATGAGATAGTGACTAGGGTTAGGCACAAGCTTCAGTAGCATGGTAAGGGAAGGCCTCTAGGAAGGGGAGACATTTTTCCAGAGACCTGCATGTTGAGAAAGATGCAGCTACCCAAAGGCCTTGGAACAGATCCAGGGTTGAATAGTTTGAAGTTAAAATTTGAATGAAGTGATGGGGTGAGCACCCTTTGGCTTGAGCCAAAATGAATGGTGGTCTATATGCATTGTCATTCGATGGATAAAGTAGATGGGTCTTACTCTTGATATGCAGGGAGACTAGAGAGAAATTGCTGCTCATAGGCAGTTTGGAAGGCTTTATGCAGGCGGAGTGACACAATCTGATTTACACTATAGAACCCACTGTGAGGGGATGGACTGAAGGGGAGCCTCTTGGAAGGTGTGGGAGACAGGAGGTAGTAAATAATCCAGGCCAGAGGCTATAGGGTTTGGACCTGTGATGTGGCAGTGGAAATGGAGAGGAGAGGTGTTTTGAATATATTCTGACTATACAGACCGCAGGACTTATGAACGGTCTTGGTGTGGAGAGTAACGAGAAGAGAGTGATCAAAGCTGATTCCTAGGGTGGGAGCTCAAACATCTGAGTACATAGTGGTGCCATTTTATTTATTCAAATAAATTTGGGGTGAGAGGTGGATTTTCAGAGTGGAAGAATTAATATTACTGTTGGGAGGATATCTGTTAGACCCCCAAGTGGAGGTATCCACTGTCAGTTGGATACATAACCTCAGGGGAGACGTCTGCACTGGAGACACAAGAGTCTAACTCATTGTCAGAGATTACCAGAGACCATCTTAAATGTGTTGACAAAGGATTTCTCTTTCTTGTTACTCTTAATCTGGGTTATCTGATAGACTATAATATTTGGACTTCCATAAACCTTCATTTGAATTTTCAGGAAAGCTATGGGCCACACCTGATGATTGGGAAGAAATGTGGTTTTAAAGATTATGCCAGAGAGATAACTGGGGGTGGGACAGTAGATTAAAGGGGATAGCTGTTAGGTACTATTATTATTATCATCATCTGTATAAAGGAAGGATATTATGTTACATAGCTAAGTGTTGGGAAAATTGACAAGGTAAAACATAATACTTGTGAAAGATTCTAAATAATTATGTTTAAAATCCAAGGAGGAAATTCTGCATTAACTTTCGCTAGGTTTTTTTCCAAATAAGTATTAGCTATTAGGTTCAAGGTTTAGCTCTCACAGTACTGAGTTTTATTTTGTAGAAATAAAATTCTATGTAAATGCTGTATCCTTTTCAAGTTTTAATCTTTCTACTAATATGATGCCTACCTGCAGTAAACTTCATCCAGAATGTTCTAACTATAAAAATACCAATGGCAAAGAAAAGAAATATGCTACAAAGAAAGGAAAATTATGATTCTTATTTGTTCTAGAGTCTATTCTCTAATGTAGGCACCATCAGACAATGACCTATGGATCCAATCAAGCCCACCACTTGTTTTTGTAAATAAAGTTTTATTGTAAAACAACCAAGCTCATTCACTTATGTATTGTCTATGGTTGTTTTAGTGTTTTTATTGTTATTACAGTGAAAACCCAACAGCAGAAATGAGTAGTTGTGACAGAGACTGTATGGCCTGTAAAACCTAAAATATTTATTTATCCTTCACAAAACAAGTTTGCCAACCCCGGCTCTAAGGTAAAGAGCCCAAGGATACAGTGGACTCTCTCAGCAAAGTAGATAAAAGTGAAGAGAATGGACAATTGGCTTAGCCCTAGTTTATATGTGGTAGATTGCTATATCACTTTCTGAAGACAGGGAAAGTGACTTTTATATCTACCTTCCTGTCCTACTGTCCCCAGGAAGATCCAAAGCTGTTGCATGGGCCATGCATGCTCATCATAGAAGGATGCAAAAAAAGAGCCTCTCAGCAGAGAGCCTCCAACCCTTCCTATATCATCACTCCCACTTCACACCCACATGGCTTTAGTCCCACAAGCCAAGAAATTGCACAGTGTTCAAGTTCCATGGTTGACCTATGTTGCAGACTTGGAAGATGCTATAGATAGATTTGAGTTGTTATTACAGTGAAAACCCGTTAACAAGAACCCTCTTAGTAAAAATGACTTTTTGTGAACTAGCAGGTCTTTCTTCAACCTCACGCTCCTTCATGTATCAGACGAAGATGGTTAACTCTAAACTCAACTTCCCAGCAGGCCTCACCCCCAGTCCCCAGGAGGATGATAAAGGGTGTCCTAACATGCCCTGAAAGGTGGGCAGTGAACTGGCTTGATTCACCACCCACCCAATTTCAAGAGATTTCCCCAAAGATCTCCTTGCATTAAGGACACACTGAAGTGCCCTGGAGGGAAGAACAGTCATGCACTGTAATTTAAGGATTCCACAGGGAGGGAGTCCAGAGAGAAATCAGTGCTGCTGCCTTATCTGATTTACTGTTTAAAGCAGGCCTTTGGACAATACTGGGCACATGCTGAGTTTGCTTTCAGCTTTTCAATGGCATCACAGTTGATTTCCAGTCTTTACAGACTTGGGCGTTTCCCACAATCCCTGTAAAAGAGTTCAGCACTGCAGATCATTTCCTTATCATAAATATCTGTGTCTTGGACTTCCCATTTATGGTTTGGTAAACTCTGTCTTTCCTAACAGGCCTTTCTCCTTGGTGGGCAGGACAAATGCCACAACGTCCTAACTGGCTGCCGCATGTGGCAGGGCAGATGAGTCAGGCAAAGAGACTTCAGTTCCTTCACCACAACGTCCTCCCATAATTTAGTGTATCCAATTTACTTAAGAAGATCTGGTATTGTGCAGATTTTTACATTTTTATCCCTCTTAACAATTCCAGCAATGGAGAATGGTAGTTATGAATTAACCATCTATTTAATAAACATTTATTGGTGGCCTACAGAACAGTGTTAAGAGCTAAGATGGTGAATGGCTTATGCTTTCTGAACATGGATGCTTCCTTCTGCTAAACCAGCAACAACAGCAACACTGCTGGATCATTGTGAGCGTTAAATGAGACAGTGCACACAAAAACACATAGTAGGACCGTAAGTGTTTGCTATTCCTTGTTGTTTTTATTTTTAGGGGCTAGATTCTGGGTATAAAAGTATATCAAAAAATAAGAAAAGACTGAGAAACTGTCATAGACCAGAGGAGACCAAGGGTATCTGATGACAAAATGCAATGTGGTACCTTGCATTGGATCCAAACAGAAGGACATAAATGAAAAGACCAGTGAAATCCAAATAAAGGCTGGCATGTAGTTAATAGTAAGGTACCAGAGCTGGCTACTTAGTTTTGACAAAGTAATACAAAACGTTAACCTTGATGAGGGACACTCTGAAGAAGGGCTTATGGAAATTCTCTGTACTATGTTGGCAATTTTTTAAAGCCTAAAATTATTCCATAATGAAAAATGTTAATTTTTAAAAAGATATCAAGATAAAACTCTTTAACCTCAAAAGAAATTTTAACCTAACAGGATACAAATAAGAACACACACACAGTCCATGACAAAGCTAGGGAAGCAGGAAGGATGGACAACCGTTAGCTCAACCTGGACATGGCTGCCATCTGTGAAGCGATGTCTGGGTTGATGTGAGGGGTAGATACCAAGCAGAGCAGGAAGAAAGGCATTCCAGCAGAGGAAAGAGCATTTGCAAAGATTTGGTAGTAAGAGAAAGTGTCCAATATTCAAATATCTGCAAGAATTTGGTATAGCTAGGATGATGCACAGTGCCTAAAAAGGAGTAGGCAGGCCTAGAACTAGAGGCGAATGGGAAGGTAAGATCATAAAAGGCATTTGAAAGTAGCTTTATTGAGGTATCATTGACTTAACAGTAGACTGTGCATATTTAAAGTGTGCAATGCAAGAAGTTTTGACACATGTATACATCCGTGAGACCATCGCCCTAACAAGACCTTGAACTTATCCATTATCCCCCTAAGTTTTCTTGTATCCTTAGTGAGCCCTCTCTCCTGCCTCCCCTGACTCCTGCTATCCTGTTGCTATAGGCTGGTTTGAATTTTATATAAATATATTCATGCAATGTTACGGGGTGAATCTTATTTCCCCTAAATTCATATGTTGACGACTTAACCTCTACTACCTCAGAATGTACTGTATTTGAAGACAAGGTCTTTAAAGTAATAATTAAATTAAAATGAAGTCATTATGGTGGGCTCTAATCCAACATGAATGGCGATACTATAAGAAAAGGAAATTTGCACACAGACATACACGGAAGGAAGACCAGGTGAAGACACATTGAGAAGACAGCCATGTGCAAGCCAAAGAGAGAGGGCTAGGAAGAAACCAACCCTGCCAACATGTGGATCTCACATTTCTAACCTCTAGAATTGTAGGAAAATAAATTCTGTTGTTTAAGCCACCCCGTCTATGATACTTTGTTGTATTAGTCTCCCCAAAGTAATACATACAGTACATACTCTTTTTTTTTGGCCTGGTATCTTTCATTCAGTATAACTATGTTGTGGTACGTATCCACAGTTTATTTTTTAATTGCTATATTCCATCAGATGAATACACGATTTCTTTGCCCATTCACTACTGATGAACATTTGGATTGTTTCCGTTTCTGATTATTATGAATAAAGTTGGGTGTAAGTCTTCCTGGACACATGCTTTCATTTCTTTTTAGGTACTACATAGGAATGGAATGGCTGGGCCATACAGTAAATGTATGTTTAACATACATTTAAGAAGCCAGTAAACACTTTTCCAAAGTGGTTGCACCATTTTACCTTATCAGTGGTGTGTAAGAGCTCAAACAGTGTGTAAGAGCATTTGATAGAGTGAATCTTTTTAATTTTAGCCATTGTGATAGTTCTGGTTTTAATTTTTATTTCACAATGACTAATAACATTGAGTATCTTTTCATGTGCTTATTTGCCGTCCATATATCTTCTCCAGTGGTGTCTGTTCAAATATGTTGTAACAGACTTTTTAGATGATGCTAAAGAGTTTGGATTTTATTCTGTTTATAGCAGGAAACCACTGATAGATTTTGAGTCATGGAGAAACATGGTAAGATCACTGATCTAGAAAGATCTCCTTCCTGGTATTAGTTAACAGGAGTGAGTGGAGCGTGATTTCAGATAGGAGCCTAGGACGGGACAATCACATAAGTAGGGAAGACGATGGCTTGGAAAAGTGGAGATAACAGAGGCTGGGCAGAGGGAGGGGCCCATTCCAAAGATGTTCGCAGGCAGAGTCAGAACTTGGCCGTGAACTGACTCACCAGTTGGTGTGGAGGGAAGGAAAAGAGGGGTTCAGATGTCTCTGCGGTTTCTGGCTTGGGTGATAATAAGTCGTCTGATGGGAGTGGGTCATCTCCAGCGAATTTGGGATAAAGATTAATCACACGGTTGGTGCCAATGCCAAGATTTTGATTGAGTCAAAACAAAGGCATGCGAAGGAGGCTAAAACATTGGCATTGATGGAATGAAGAGTCAAGTCACCTCCTTTCAGCAACAGCTGGACCTACCATCTTCTTCTCATCACTTGCCAGTGTCATGAGTCACTGCCTCCCACAGGCCTGGCTGGGCTGAAGGCGCCTCCTCTGAGTCCAGGGCTCCCCAGGCAGGCCTCTCTCCCTCTGGCTAATACTTTATACCAAAATCACTTGTTCCTCACACCACGCAGTAACCTTCTCCCGGTCAAGAACCAAGCGCTACTTGTGTCCTGTCAACGTCTGGCCGGGTCCCCAGCAATGGGCAGGCACTCAGCAGAGCACGTCCACATAAACTGACAACTGACGGAAGGGAAGCGTGGCAAGGGCGCCGCGCAATGGGACTGCGGCAGCCCTTCTGTCATAACTCCTGTTGTGTGGTCAGTGGAGGCCGGAGCACCTTCTCCTTTGCCCACTGTAGGGGGCACAGCTTTGAGGAAATGGGAAGAAGCTGAAAAGATAATGAAGTACTTTAGCTTCCCTCCAAGTGGGGCCTCTGTGCTTGCCCGCCTTCAGGAGAAAACCAGAGGCTCACCATGCGCCTCTAGGCCTGAGGCACAGCCCTGCTCTCAGCAGTGGGGTGTCCCCCAGCCTGCAGCCAGCCCCCGGGGGCAGGAGGGGCGTCCGGTGCCTCCCAGCTCCACCTGCAGCACGGCTCTGGGGGCTTCTCCTCCGGCGCAGTTCTCGGTCTTTTAGCTGTTCACTCAGAGGCAGCGAGTGCCGTGGGCCCCGTGTTCCTCCCTCATGCCTCTGCCGCCTCGGCTGGCACTCAGTCTTCCGCCGCATCCTGTTCTTGGGGAGGTGATCTCTTGTTGGAGAGCTCCCCAGTGTCTGTCGTTGTGTTTGAGGCTGACTTTTGTTCCAGACTAGTGGGCTGGGGAGACAAGACAGCGCTAAGTGACACAACATGAACAGAATGCTGGGAACATTTTCCAAGCCTTTTCCCCCCTTCTGCACAGTGCTTCCAGAAAACTCCCTCCTTTGTGTCTTCCCCCTGTATTCTCATTCATCTATGAAATCTGAGACTCTGCCTTGCTTCTGGAAGTGTGTTATGTAGGGGAGTGTCAACGAAGCGATCACAATCCCGTAAGTACTCACCCTTCTTCATCGACCTCCCCCGCCTTCCACAGGCTCCATCTCCTTCCAGCCTTTCCCTCTGGACACCCATCTCATGGCATAAAATGCATATTCTATTGCACTTACCCATGTCACTTTCCTCCCCATAGACAACTCATAGACGCATGGCAGGAATTTTTCAGCTCAGAACACACGTCTGTTTTTCTCAGAAGAGAAAGTCAAAAACTTACCGGCTTAAATAACAGGGATGTTGTGGGTGCATCATTTTCAGTAACTATGGCACCACAGTCCCTGCCCTCTATTAGGCCAACAACTAGTGCTCTATTTGGGTCCTTAATTTCTTTCCTTTCTCATGTTGTCAAAAAAAATGTCCACCAACAGCTCCTTTTGAACCGAAAATTATTGTGCTTTAGTCCCCAGCCAAAGAAAAATTTATTTTGGAAGGTTTGAATCAAATTTTCTGAGTTACTCATGAAGGAAAGGTCATGAAAATTCAATATTTTTGACTTAGGCTTAAAAAAAAAAATTCAACCTTTGGAATTCCCTTCATTCAAAAATCACTTGAAAAAAATAATAAACCCGAACTTTTTATACCCTTGGATTCCCATAACAAACTAGTCATAAGCTGTACTTGAAAGAATGATATTCAAAATGTTAAAGTACATGAATAAACTCATTGGTTATACACCAGTGAATTCATAATACTAATTAGGCATCTCTTAGTTCTGCATATTATTATTAGCTAAGGATATAGACATTATAAGTAGTGGGCGATTTCCACAGTAATGTTTATTTACTATCAAAATCTAGAACTCTTCAAATAAATAATGGAGCCACATTATAAAATCAGCCCTGCCGGGCTTGGCTCAGCGGTTGAGCAGCGACCTAGGATCCAGGAGATCGGGGTTCGATTCCCTGTCAGGGCACATGCCCGGGTTGCGGGCTCGATCCCCAGTGGGGGGCGTGCAAGAGGCAGCCGATCATTGAATTTCTCATCATTGATATTTCTCTCTCGCTTGCTCTCCTTTCCTCTCTATGAAATCAATAAAGACATATTTTAAAAAAAAAAAAATTGAACCCCATGAAGCATTTCATTCTTTTTCAAATTTTCTGTTAAGAATAAATTAATAAATCTTATTTAAAAGTTGACTCAGGTGATGTTGTTAAAGTGTCCCTTTGCTCTGCATGTTATACTATTTTTAAACTATTCCATTGCATGTTGGAAATGAGGAGTAGAGACAAATTATGAAGCAAACATGTGCTTCAGTAATCTAGCTATATTTGCAATTTCACATTCCCTTAGGTTACAGCAAGTAATTAAGTGCTTTTGCTTAAAAGGTCACCTGGGGGCTGCACAGAGTCCAGAAACAAATTGTGAATAGAGCCATCAAATAATATTGTTGGATTGTTTAATTCTATCAAAAACAATTTAAAATATAAGCCACTATAGGTAACTCATAATTAGAAAGATCCACTTACAGAAAACCAGGACTAGGTTTATATACTCTGTATCTATATAAATCTTGATGTATTAGTCACCTGAGTTTGGCTTTAAGAGTTGTCTCAGACACCTGAGGGTACAGATAGCCCAGGTGAAAGCCTCGGAATCAGAACTGCTCTCTCTCAGACCCAACATTGCGTAAGTGCAGCTCAGAGGCTGTGGAGGAGATGGAACCTCCTTTGGGGAGATAAATCAACCCGTCCTGTGCACTTTCTCTCAGGCTTTCCCAGTTAAGTGAGCTCTGTGGCTCACTTATTTTCCAGACCCAGTCCTCCAGATGAGGCCAACCACTGCAAGATATTTCTGGAATTGCTGCATCATTCTGAAAGTCCTGGTCAATCACAGGAAGCCAAAGTCAATTTGATTGATATTGCAGGCAGAGCAGACAATAGCCACCGAGTGCACCAAAGCACAGCAGCGCATGGAGGATCACACCCCAAACAACCCAAAACTCCCAGCATCTGGCTGCAAGCCAGCTCCAGTGCTGTATTAATCTCACACTCGTGGCCCTACATTTTACAGGAATGCATAATAACATCATGGCAGGCGAACCGATATACTACTCCCAGCAGAGTTGCAAGCTCAGAAGACCAACGAGACTGGCCAAGTAACAAAAATTAGAGAAACAAGGTTATCTTTTTTCTTTTAATATTTTTTAAAAATTGATTTTAGAGAAAGAGGAAGGGAGCAGGAGAGAAAGAGAGAAACATTAATGGGTTGCCTCCTGTACATGCTCTGACCAGGGATTGAACCCGCAGCCTAGGTATGTGCCCTGACCAGGAATCAAGCGGGTGACCCCTCAGTGCATGGCACAGTGCTCAACCAACTAAGCCACACCGGCCAGAGTGAAACAAGCCTGTCTTAAGGCAATAGGGAGCGGTGGGGACTGGGTAAACTGTAGAACACACACTCCACCTAAAGAGGGCCGCTTGTCTCAGTTCCCAGCAGCGGATACCTTGCAGAAATACAGGCCCAATGCTGCCAGATTATTTTTTCAAAAGAACTTAAAAAGCTGGAATTTTATGTGAATGTGCCAAATTTTTTAATGTTGGTGGGTAATAATTTTTTTTTTTAATATTGGGTTAACAAAATAAAACACAACTGGGTACCAGATGCGGTTCAAGGACCAACAGATCGCAATGTCCAATTTATGTAATTCGTTGTAATTATATATAGTCTATGTTCCCAAATACATCAAATATTATTTTTAATGTGTTTTTACAAGGCAGCAGAATTTTTTCTGCCTCAGCTAAATGCTGTTTCTGTTTTTGTTCTTGTTATATTCTCAAATGGAATTCAATGTTTTAATTTGTGAGTTTTGATATTCTCTTCTTGGTTACTTTCTCTTAGCAGTTCAGAAGAGTGCCTCTTACTGTTTTACAACATAATCTTCCACTTTTTAACAACAAAAATATATTTTTTACTCCTTTACTTCCCCCCAGGATTGAAGGGGGGGAAATTCCTCCTCACTTACTTTCCTAACAATGATTAGCATCATCATTGATATCAATAGAAACATAAGAGGGGGAAAGGAGTTAAATTAAATTTCTTTTGATGCTTTTTTTTTTTTATAAAAAGAGAAGTGAATATTCTGAAAACTGGTTAAATTTGTTTGAAAAATAAAGAAAGAATGTTGTTGTTGGTTCAGCACCAGGCGTTTTGGTGGAGCGATAAGATTTTTCAAAAGCAAAGCTTTTCACCAGGTGTATGACACCATTTCGCATAGCCATTTGGGTTTAAATGGAATGAAACTGGGAAAAGAATGCATTTTGCATTTGTAATTCAGTTAAATAGCTGCAACACATGAATTGGTCTGCTGGTAGTTCCCCATATGTTCCTTTAGTCATTTCAACATTTTCTGCAAAACCAGTAAAAATGATCACTTTTCAATGAGACTTAACCTCTTAACAGTTAGGCTTTTTTGCTTTTGGATCTATAATCACTATTACCAGAGTAATTATAAACAACATTCTGAAAATTATTCATCAAGTGATCATCAAATAATATTTATGTGCACCTGGGGATGACATATTACTCTTTCATGGCAGCGCCCCAAATCTTAAATGCCATGCAAATTCTCATTTAAGAAAGAGAAATGCAACTTCCTCTTGCTGAGATATCCTCTGGACTTTAAACTGATAATGGTGTACTTTATTCACATCATCAAGCCACAAGGGAAAAATGAGTACATATTTCTCCTAGGGAAAATCACTTTTAATTTTTACCTCAATTACTTGTGGCTTTATTTGAAAAACTCAACATCTGATGTTGTAGATAAGATGTGCAAATTATTACCTAAATATATTTCTCAACCCAGTCATTTTATATATCATATACAGTCTCATAAGTGTCAACATCACCTTTACAATATGATTGCCTTTGGACCTGCTTTCTCAGAACCTACAAAAACAAAACACTCCATCAGTACGTCATCAGCAAGGGTATATTACAGAGCTAAAATTTGGGTTCCATGTTTCAGGAGCAGACCCAACTGGGAAGCTGGTATATGAAGTTCTCACTTTCCCAATCTCGAAGTTCAAAGCTGTGAAGTCAGATTTGAATCTGATAGTATTTGATGCATTTATCTCTTGCCCTCTTCACTGATATTTCCACCATATTAATGCACAATCCCAGGTGCCCATTAAGGATAGAATCATGGGCATATGGCCATCTGCTATGTCTGGATAGACATGCCCAAAGTCAGGCTCCAACCTCAAGTCATGACTAAGCAATGGGTAGTAGAGTCATTTTCAGGGACTCTCCAGAGCGGAGATGATGACCGAGAGGCTCCTCAAGGCAATTTGGAGTGACTGTCAGTTTTAAGGAATGTCTGGATGAGAAATCTCATTCTTCCTAAGACCTGCCCTAGATGACCTCATCCTTTAAGAGAATCCACATGGGCTGAGATCGATTGACAGGGTGGGGTGGGAATAACTGCCATCTGAAATCACTGGGGTGGGGGTTGGAACATTAGGTAACTGAAGAAAGCACCGAGGGCAGGGGTTTTTGCCCTCCTTCCTGTTTTAGATCTACATATAGTGCAGCCACCTTGAAACCAACCTGTGGATCTAGCACAAAAGGAGCAAGTTCCTGAGGCTGTTCTAAAGGGGCTGAAAGCTCAGTGGAGAAGGGTGGCATGCCCAGAGATCTGGCATGATGAGATGGAGAGAGGCCTTGCAGTGAAGGCTGGGAGTAACCACCCCACTGCAAACCAAAAGGAAGGACTGGCAGTGACGCCATGGGTCTGCAGCACCAGAGAGAGCCAAGGAAAGACCATGTCAGCCAGTTAGGGCTGTAGATCCCAACCTCGGACCCACTGAGCCACAAATCAAATCAACCACCAATCCCCTTCCCAGAAGCCAGCAGAGAGACAAAGGGATGTCACCCCAAAGACCAGATGATCTGGAGGACTCTGACACCTCTCTTCATCAGGAGGCTGAGGGAGTCCAACCCTTCCCCAGAGGACTCCAGTCCCATTTTGAAGGGAAGTTGAGGAGAGGGCAGACATAATATTAATGAGAGGTAACACTTTTTGAGAATTTACAACGCCAGGTCACATCCTGAGTGTTTATGTTAACTCATTTAATTCTCCCAACAACCTTGAAGGGATTTTATTATATTTTATCCTGCCTTGGCATATGTAGAAACTGAGACACAGAGAGAGTGAGTAATTTGCCTAAGGTCACACAGCTACTAAGCAGCAGAACTGGGATTCAAAACAGGTCTCTGGATCTACAGCCCTCACTCGTAGCCATTCTATAATGTCTCTCTTTCTAAAAGAAGAAATCTTAAAAAAAACACCTCATAGACATGGACAAGAGCTTGGCGATTACCAGAGGAAAAGGGGGAGAGGGAGAAGGGGGTAAAGGAGGGATCAATGGTGATGGGAAGAAACTTGACTTGGGGTGGTGAACACAAAGTACAATATGCAGGTGATGTTTAAGGAATAGTACACCTGAAACCTGTATGATTTTCTTCACCAATCTCTCCCCAATACATTTGATAAAAAATATATATATATAATTAAAAATAAATAAAAAAGAAGAAATCTTATCACTTGGAATCTTACAAGATGATAGAAGAAATAAAGCATGTGTAAAAAAACTATTAACCGGGAAACGACAGAACCTTGCCCTTCCCCAGCAGACCCAGCCACCGTTTTGAACAGGACTTGGAAAGGGAGGGAGGTATGGGAATGATGATAATCGTGATGATAGATATACTGTAAACTTTTCACATCAACTCATTTACTCCTCATTATAACCTTGTGCTGCAGACCAGGGCTGTCCCATCGGACTTTATGACAGAAATACTCTACTCGGTGCTCTCCAGTACGGGAGCCACAAGCTGCACGTGGCTGCTGAACCCTTAAGACATGGCTAGTCCAACTGAGGCGATGAATCGTCACCCTCATTTTTTTTCAGTTACTTTAAACTTCAGTTTCAATGAGCATATGTGGCTTGTGGCTATCGACTTGGACAGCACAGAGGTGAATTTTTTCTTTTTTTTCTAGTTTACCCATGAGGAAACTGAAGCACAGGGCAGCTGTGCAATTTCACCAAAGATCAGAGAGCTCATCTTTGGCAAAATCATGATTTAAACCCAGGCAGTCTCTGGAGCACACACTTTTAACACTAACATTTCATGAGAGATCCCGAGCAAGTATTTCAATGATTGGATGGAACACTTGGTTTCTTTCTTCCCTTAGTGGTTGGGGCCAGATCTGTAACTGACAAAATGAAGACGTTAATTTTCCCTTTAGAGTATCTCAATGACATGACACTGTCCGCTCTCCAGTAAATACGATGTGTTTTAAACAGTGTGCGTAAGTAAGGCTGTCGCATTTGGCCTGGTTACTCTTGCACACCCCGGATGCAGAAGGCTGCCCAATTATCATTACCCCGAAAGGTCTAAACCAAGAAGGGTACAGTTAGCTCATGGGGCAGCTGAGCCCGTCCACTCTAGGGCTCACAGGGACGGGGACCCTGCGGTCAAGCTGAAGGACTGCGGGTCAGAGGTCATTATCAGAAATAACGTCTCAGGAAGTAGAGTGTCAGGAAACTATAAGGCACAGCTCGAAGCCCAGAGAAAGATACAAATTTGGGGAGTCAAATTGAAAAAATGTTCTTAAACCAGAAACATATCCTAAAATTGGCAGAATGCTCAGAACAGATACACCAACCACAAAATTCAAGCCTGCCTGGCTCCCACTAACACTATGAATGACTTTAAGCAAAAGCCTACCTCTCCATAGTTGAATGTCATCTGTGACCCAGTGACAATAAATATCTGTCCCCTCATTCTAAAGTCATTGACTTATTTGTAAACTGCTCTTAGCTACCCATGAAGGAAAAGAGCCAAGAGATACCAAGAAGTGTTTTATTGAGATTAATTATTCTTGTCATAGTTTCTTTGATGTTTTAGTTCATGTACGAAAAAAAATTTAATTGTGCCCAGTTTTTCTCTGATTTCAACTCAGTGTGTCTCACTCTGGGTTCAGGACAGTGAAGCTGAGAGGTGAGAAGCTGAGATGGATCTCATCTTGGAAAATAGTGTTCACTGGAAATTCAATCAGGGATCTTTTATATTATTTTTTTTTTTTTTTGAGAGAGAACTTGGGTTGAAATAAAGCTGCTTTCTTTTTGGAATAAAAAATCACATTACATTTTTGAGAAAGAGAATCCAATAAGAACACCCTGGAAAATAAGGACTTTTAAGTGCAAGTTTTATCAAAGCAAAAGCAAGTCAACCCACTAAAGTGCTCCTGCAGGACTAAATAAAGATGGTTAAAGATTTATTATGAAGAATAAAAACCTAGGGGAAATTGTGTGCCAAGGGGGAGAATTTTGTGATTTAAAATACGTGTGTGTGCGGGTGTGTGTGACATTTGTGAAATTTCAAAAAATGTTTCCATTTTGCCAGGCAGCCCTCACAAAGCCAAACCTTGGAGTTCTGCACAGCACCTAGGCCAAAAGCAATCAACAGCCCGAGCCCACACAACAGCACATTAGCAAATATGCCAGCTTCCCTCACATCACGCAGTCAAAGAAATGAAAATCATAATGCTGAATTGCACAACTCCCAGAACACAAGAAACAAAAATGAAAGAAAGAAATAATTTAAAGGGCAAGTTATTCTTAACAATTATGTGTGATTGAGAGATAAGTTTCAACTTCTTTCAATATAAAATATAAGCGAACTGAGTTTCTAAATTTATATCAACATAGTTATCAGCAGCCAGAGGAAGTCAAGATGTGCTATTGTTACCTACCTTCATTGGCCTGTAGGAACACTGACGAGCCCTGGTCATTGATGCTGATGAATGTTGTAGAGCAGCAGTCAGCTAATGTTTTTTGTAAAGTGCCAGATAATAAATATTTTAGACTATGTGAGCCATGCAGTCTCTGCTGTAACTATTCAACTTGCTGCTATGGCATGAAAGAAGCCATAGGCAACATGTAAATGAATGAGCAGAAGTGTTCCAATAAAACTTTATTTACAAAAACAGATGGCAGACTTTAGTTTACCAACTTCTGTCCTAGCAAATCTGATGAGGGAGAGAGTACATATTTTAGATATTAGAACAAGAATAAGATTGATTGTTATTTGGGGGAAAATATATTTATTCCTAAATCTATGCAATTCTAATCTACTCTAGATTTATCTAATCTAATTCTATCTAACATTTTATTATAAGAACCAGAATATTGTGTAGATAGGATTGAAAAATCTCACCCTGGCCAGTGTGGCACCATTGGTGGGATATAATTCCTTGGTCAAAGGCACAGGCCCAGATTGGGGGCTCTGGGGAAATGCAGGAGGCAGCCAATAGATGTCACGCTCTCACACAGATGTTCTTCTCTCTCTCCCTCTCTTTTCGTCTTTCTCTGAAAATAATAAACTATTCTTTAAAAAAAAAAAAAAGATTGTAAAATCTCTAGTAAATTTCTGCTTTTGTTTCACTATCCAGTTTTAAAGTGTCCTCTCCAAAGGAGACAACTCTAAGCAAATTCAGTTACTCAATTCCTCTTCCTGCCACAAACAATCATTTATAGATCAGTGTTACCTTCTCTGAATTCTTCAAGCATAATATTGTGCCTAAAAGACAAGTAAGTAGACAATTGAATAAGTGAATGCACTGCCTTTCACTCTTTCACTTGAAAAATAATCAGAATTGGAATCTTAAAATATAGTGGAGAAATATTATCAAAGTTTAGAAGGAAAAAGATTTGGGATCTCAATGCCTAAGCCCAATTGCTCAATAAAGCCAATACTGCCCTTTAAAAAAAAAAGTATTCACGAGTTTGTACCAGAAAAATTAAAAGCAAATCCAACAAGGAGAGAGACATGAGATTCAATAAATAATGATAAGTTAGGGACAGCACAAACTTATGATTAAATCTAAATGGTCATGGTGGTGCTTTTAAGCTTAATTCCATTATTAAGCAATAATTCCTTACAGAATAAAGACAGAACATAAAATAAGTCAAACACAAGGCTGAGATGACATTTCTCTCAACACAGAGGAGGAAGTGGAAGGCAAAGAGGGGAGAGGCAAACTTCCATTGTCTTGTCTTCCTTAAGGGGGAGGGGAGCGACACTAATGCTAGAAACTGATAAAAGGGAACATGTTTAACTATGTTATTAAAAAATAGGCCCTAGATGAACAGTATAGTATGTATAACCTTCAAGCCAGTAAATAAAAAAATAATAGTAAAGAAAACTCAATCACTCCAGGAAAAGGGTAAAAACTAATTTACATAAAAATAGGAAACTAACTGGAGATGTCAGACTGAGACCAAATGTTTCCATTTTCCTAGTAAATGGGAGACAGATAAATTTCCCAATTCAAAGACAGAGAATTTCAGATTAGGTTTTTTGTTAAACCAAATCAAGGTATATCTGTTTCCAAGAGATATGCCTAGAACAACATGACTCAGAAAGATCAAATATAAAGGGATAGACAAAGATATAGCAGGCAAATGCTATAATGTAAAGCAGAGTGGCAACATTACAGTTAGACAAGGCAGGAAGAAATAAGTAAGACAAAGACAGTGTTGTCCACAAGATATAAAGTCAACTATCAAACTTCATTTTTTTAAAAATGTTTGAAATTCAAAAGCAATTGACAAATTTAATATCATAATGGGAAATTTTAATACTTTTCTCTCAGAAATTGATAGAAGAATCACACCAAAAAAAGAACTGAGTAGCACAATTAACATGCTTGATTTAATAAATAAAAGAGAACTTTGCAACAAAAGAATGAACATCCCTTTCAAATACCTGTGGAACATTTATAACACTGGTGATATATTAGACCACAAAAAGTATTCTCAAATATTTTTTAATAACTGAAACCCGCAAACCATACTCCACAGCTATGATGTAATAAAATTAACATTAGCCAAAAAATGGTCAAATTAAAATCCATCCACTAGAAAGTTAAAAACATTTTCTAATTAGCCTTAGGTTAAAAAGAAATATATAATATATATTACAGACTATAAAGTAATAATGCTGAGGACACTATGCATCAAAATTTAAGGGCACTTCAAATTTCGTGGAAAGCAAGAAAAGATTGAAAACAAGTGAACTTAGCCCACATTCTAAAAGCTTGATAACAAACTAGTGAGTCTCCCTACAGCCCCCCAAAAAGATGAATAAAAACCAGATGTGGGTATGTAGAGATAGAGAAATAAAAAAGAAAATCATTTACTTGGCTCATAAACACAACAGATTTTTACTTGAAGAGCAGTACAGCAAATAAGATCAAGAAAAAATGAAAAAAATTAGAAATGAGAAGAGGGGCTCAGCTCTAGGTGTAATAAATTTTAAAACCTTAAGAGAAAATTAGGCCCAGCTGGTGTAGCTCAGTGGGATCCAAGAGATCGCATTTCAATTCCCGGTTGGGGCACAGGCCCGGGTTGCGGGCTTGACCCCTAGTCGGGAGCGTGCAGGAGGCAGCCGACCAATGACTCTCATCACTGATGTTTCTATCTCTCTCTCTCCCTCTCCCTTCCTCTCTCTGAAATCAATAAAGATATATTTTTTTTAAAAAGAGAAAATTATACAAGGTTTATATAAACATACCTGAAAATGTAGATGAAATGAATGATTTTCTAAGACCAAGCAAACACTTTGAGCTTGCACTGAGTCAAGAAAGGTTTAAAAAAACAAACAAAAAAAAAAACACCTGGACGGTTTGGCTCAGTGGTTAGAGCATCAGCTGCAGATTGAGGGGTCCCGGGTTTGATTCCAGCCAAGGGCACGTATCTTGGTTGCATATGCAGGAGGCAACAAATCGATGTGTCTCTTTCACATCAATATTTCTCTCTCTCTCCTGCCCCTTCCACTCTCTCTGGAAAGCAATGGAAAAAATATCCTCAGATGAGAATTAAAAAAAACACAAACACAAAAACTGACCAAATAGCCATAAAAGAAATTAAAAATTTAGTGAAAGATTAATCCCCTTCCTGTTGTGTTTTATTGATCCTTCAACAATTTATATTATTTAATATATTTCACAGCAAAAATAAATGAAAGTATTAAAACGTATTATAAGGTGAGTAAAATACCTATACCAAAATCAGACAGAGTATAGGAAAGAAAACTATACATCAGTCTAATTCATGATTTTTTATGCAAAAAGTTCTAAATAGCATATTACTCAATTGACTCTAGTCATATATTAAAATACAAAAAAAGGAAGCCAGAAGATTTATACCAGAATATGAGGTTTATACCAGAATCATGAGGATGGTTCAAAATGAAGACAGAACGCAATTTAGCACCTTAATAAATTAAAGAGAAATAATGATTATCATAATCCATGCTGATAAATTATATGACCAAGTTCACTTTTTTCTAAATGTTGAACAAAACTTCCTTAACTTGATGAAGATTATTAATTAGCATCCTATGAGCTACCATTAAACCTGATGCTGAACATTAGATATACTCCCTCTCAGAAGTAAGATAAGAATGTCTGCCATGACTATTACTATGTAATGGAAAAAAACAAAAGCAAAACCAAAAAAACTCCAATGAAAGACCAACAGAACTGGACTACTCACTAGGGTTGTGTTCCCAGGTCGCCCACTGGGTCTTGAAGGAGAAATCTCTGTCTTTTCTGATGATGGGCTAGCAGCTGGCTTCTGAAGATGGCAGTCTACAAGCTGATCTCTTGGGCCTTTGATAGTACTGAACCCTATATACACTATGGTTTTTCCTACCTATACATACCTATGATATAGTTTAATTTATAAATTAGTCCCATGAAAAGATTAACAACAAAAACTAATAATACGATAGAACAAGTATAACAACAGACTGTAATAAAAGTTACGTGAATGTGTTCTTTCTCTCTCAAAATATCTTAACATACTGTACTCACCTTGTCTCTTAAAGGAAGCGCTTAACTGGTTCTCTGTGGTATATCCGAATTGCCAGCATCACTACTCTGATGCTTTAGGGCCACTATTAAGTAAAATAAGAGCAACCTGAACACAAGCACTGTGATGCCAAAACAGCCAATTTTGGATTGGGGATGGGGTGGCATCTACAGAATGGAGACAGCAGACAAAGACAAAGGGATGAGTCATGTCTCAGGCCTTTGAGATTTCACCACACTAATCAGAACAGCAATCAATTTAAAACTTATGAGTTGTTTATTTCTGGAATTTTCTACTTAATATTTCCAGTCCACAGCTGACCTCAGGTAACTGGAACAGTGGAAAGCAAAACTGCAAATAAGGAGGGACTACTGCAATGACATTTTAACAGAGCAATTCTTTGTTGTGAGGGTTTACCCTGTGCATTGCCCGATCTTTAGCAGCCTCCCTTGCCTCTACCCACTAGATGCCTACAGCATCCTCTCCCCAAGTTATAACAACCAAGCCACAGTGCCAAGTGTCCCCTAAGGAGCAAAATTGCCCCAGGTGAGAACCACTGGGCCCAATCACCAGGACCAGAGATCCTGACCAGGTAAACTAGAGATCTGAGTGAACTAGTTTCACTCAACTACTTAATCTGGCATCTATTAGGAGTTATAACATGCGAAAGTGTTCTGGATTATTTTTGTCCCATCATTTCACATCTTATCTTTAGAAAGGAAATCCTTATAAAGAGGTACACCACATTCTTTGTATTAAAAGTGAGAATACAACCCCTTACCTCTTGGATGCTTCCAATCAGCTCCCAAGACATGAGAAGAGCCTGCTGAAAGGAAAACCTTCCTCAGCCTTTGACTCTATTGGACTTGAAGAATTAAAACGCTGTGTAGCCAAGAAAGAAAGATAAGTGCCCGAAAGCCCAAATTTGATATTTATTCCATGCACAGGCTCTATAGATTGCTTCCTTGCCCCAGGACTAATCTTCAGGAATCACAGAAGAACATAGAAGATGAAACCCTGGTCGTTGAGACCTGTAACATACAACAAACAACATGGAAAAGAGAAACGGTCACACCTCGTTTAAAAGGCCTGAGGACCAGAGTTTCAAAAAGGTTTCTTTGGATCACAAAGCAGAGAGTGTTTTTACCACGATGGTGGTACATGCTCCACCTTCAGCACCTCCCCCCAGAATCCAGGACAGCAGTTTATTTATCCCTTAAAGCCATCGCCATGTATTTGTGGGAAATGGTCAAGGGCTATGAACTTGACAGGGTTATAGGCCAAAGGTGAGGGTGGGAGGAGGGGGAACGTTTTAAAATGGAGATGGTGATAAGGTCGTTCAGACTTACGGGAAGTCACAAGCTGTTTTTTAGCCCCAAATGGCAGCTGTTTTGGTTTTAAAGGTTTCTTGAAAGTGGACATTATTTACACCATGTTCATACAAAAATACAAGCAGTGTTTCCCCAGCACCTGTGGCAGATGTTTAAGGGGAAAAACTGAGCTCACATAGTCTCAAGAATCATAAACATGCCAACCTCTCCCAAAATAATACCTCCCTTTATGGCAAGTCCAGCCTCCCGTTTCATGCCGGATCTCTTATCATAATTTGAACTTTGATGAACTGCCTTCTAACCCACCTTTGGCTATGAAACTGTCAGGTTTTATAAGCTAAATAGGTTCCACCCTGGTCAGTGCCTGAATGGACATGCTCCAAGGACAATCTGAGTGTTGTCTTAGAAAGCAGTGACTCAGAAAGAGGTGTGTGTGAGCCTCTAAACTGGTTCAGGACCCAAGTTCCTGGCTACTTGGAGAAAAAAAAGAGTAAATAAATGAAAAGAAACAGATTTTTAGATGACCCTGTCTGGACAGATAACTTACCTCAAGGGGGACTTCTCAAAATATCTTCCCAGGTATCCCCAACATAACATGTGAGCTCTTGAAATCTTAGTGTTTACAATATGCCAGTACCTATATTTTGATTCTTGGCATAAAGTGATTGATTTGTTACATACTTCTTTGCTCTCTCATTTAAAACATGCTTTTCTTTGCATTTACTTAAATGCATTTGATCTTGGTCTGACTGGTAGGTTTAGTGATTTTGCTCTGCTAATTCGGAGTCAAGACTGGGAGAGGGAGTTCCATGGGTTTGTCACTTATGGTTTGGAGGAGAGGAGGGGTTGAAAGGGTGGCTTGGCTAGAAAGAAGTGATGTGCAGATCAACACATTTGAAGGTCATTTCTCCAGGGCAATGGAACTCATGGTCTATGGAACCCTCTGATAATATCACCATAATGTCATGATGCATAGCTTGACTTTTTACAGGATTTTTAGTAGTAACTGAAATAGGGCAGACACTGCACGGTGTACCCAAACACTCTGAAGAGCCTCTATGCCCCCTGAAGTCCTCAGCTTACCAGTGTGTCATGTTGGCATCAAAGATGGCCTATCAGTTGATAATGGAGGATCCGCAGTTAATAACATTTCCTCTTTCCAGGCTCTGTTCCTAGGTAAAATCCCCTTCCCTGGACTTCCCTTCTCAGAATCCTTCCTTCTCAACAAGCTCACATCTAGGAGAAATCTTCCTTTGTTCACATTCAGAGAAGCTAATTTTATTCTACTGGAACCTGGTAGTTCAACTCTGGCCCATTTCTGATATGTCTCGACCGCAACTCAGGAAACACTCAGCTTGAACAAGAGGAGATTAAAGCTGGAAAGGATTTTAGAATCACTTCTACCCAGCATCTGCATAAGGAAACTGAAGGGGCAAGGGGCCAACTTCACTAGCTCATTGGTGTTGGAGCCAAGACTAGAATTCACATCTCCTGGCTCCCAGAGCTTTGATAACTGCATCTCACCTAGAGGTTGCTCATTGAGGAAACACACTTTTTAGTACCCCTTTCTTCGTCGTGGACGCATGAGGTATACAAGGGCTTTTGTGCTCTTGATATAGACGCCTTTCTTCAAAATGGTTTCTCCTTCTCTGATTTAAGGAGAGTCATCACGCAGCTGAGGCTGTTTCCTCCTTGCAGCCTTGGGAACGACTTTTCCTTCCACGTGTTACCGACGGATGGGGGGTTGAGTCGGTTATCTCCAGCCAACTGTAAAATAATATTTGCCTTGCTGCGTCAATAACAAATAAAAAACCAAAAAGCAAAAAACTCAAGAAGCCCCTTATAGTTTGATAATTACTAAGAATGGAAGTACATGTTAGATCCCTAATAACTTAAGTAAAAGTGGGCAAGGTAGTTAGCCAAGGGTTGTTTGCAAAGGAAGCCGGTGGGTGAGAAGGTGACTTGGCATCTCTGAAACTGTATAAAGCCAGTGAGAAAATGGGGGGACTTTCCCCTCATGTTTCTCTCCATTTTTCCTTCACAGCTGCCCTGATGTTCTTTGGGACCTGTTTTTGCCTTAAGTCATTGCTAGGAGAGGGGGCACCCTGAGGATGCACAGCTAACCCTATACCAGGGTATAAAGGCCCCAAGTCACCATATTTTTGCCTTTTTTTTTTTGGTCTTGCTTTAACTTCTCACCTAATTACGTTTGGTTTGCCGGAGGAAGAAGTCAGAGGCAGGGACCTTCATACTAAAGAAAAGGAACCCAGGGGCACCGTTTCAGCTCAGCCCCGCTACCTCGCTTCTCAGTCTTCCTCGAGAGGTGGCAGGTGGCGCCTCTGAAGGCTTCCGAGGCTACGTGCAGGAGAAGGCAGGAGATTCCTTCTGATCTGTCACATACATTTCCCTCAGGTGAGCTTCTGATTTAATTTTCCAGTTCACTCCAGAGTTGAGTTGCAAATCATAAGGAACTGCTACCTGAAGGAAAGGGCAAAACTATATGGAAAAAAAAAAAAGTAGGTCCATACACCTCATAGGCCAGGGAAAACATTGAGTCAAATTACACCCCATGAATTATTTACAGTATTTCTCTTTGCTAAATCTAAGCAAACATTCCACTTGCATCAAATCCACTTCAGGAGGTTTAACTGTTTATTGTAAAATCAAGTGCACAATAGCTCTTTCATGAAACATTTAGCTATATCTTTAGCACTAACAAATATCGCACATTTATTATGAATGCTTCCTTATTATAAAGCAAAACACTCAGCGCATGAAACTTTAAGCTCTGTATTCCAAATCATTATGAACAAGATGTTTCCTCTCAGGCAATTTATTCTGGTGATGTGGAATCTTTGAATAAATAGTGACGCTAGTATTTTTAATAGCTGTTTCCCACCACATATTGCAAAGGAAACATTAACAAGGGCTGAATTCATAACTCAGCATTGTACAAGTCCCAGATTTAACAACGTTTATGGGGAGCTATAAATTATTTTACACGCGAATGTTCTGCCACTTGGATAATTTCACTTGGCTACATGTTCTCCACCTTATCATTCTGGACAGAAAAGATATCCTGTCTGTGAAAAATCCTCTATAACGGCGAGATATTCTAATAGAAACACTTCAGAAGACAGGCTGGCACATGTCTGTCATAATTTAACCAAGCCGTTTCATTTTCTTTGATAAAGTGTGTTCCTGAGATAGGGCTCAACCAAATGCTTAGTCTCCCTGCTCCAGTCCCTCGGACCCGAGTGGCTTCCAGTCCAGCGACAACTCGCTCTTGTTTCATGCTCTTTTCCAAATGTTTATTAACATCATGAAGGAGTATTTGTTCTTCTGCTTAAAAGAGTGGTGATCCTAACCCTTTTCTGATTTCAACAAAGCCCTCCAACAAGGGAGATTATTATATTGGACCATTTTTCTCTAAACGATGATAACAAATTGTGTTTTGGAAATCTCTATATCTTATGAAGTCCTAAACTGGAAACATAATTTTTTTAAATTAATGCCTGTGGTTCATTATTAACCTAACAAAATGCTTGCTACTTCCCTATTTGTGAAGTATCACTTACACTCATTGCATGTTGAATTTAGAAGACAAGGTAGACTACCAAGATGCAATGAGTTTTAGGCAGGGAAAGCTTTTCAAACACACTTGCTAAGCCCCTTGTTCATGAATTTAGGCTTAGTGGTGTGTTTGTGTATAGGGTGTGAGAGGGTGTGAGGGTGGGGAGGCAGTGGGGGGAGGTCAAGAATCTCTCTTTTCAGCTCCAGTAATTTTTGTTTTTAATCTTGGGTTGGGGAAGGCCTTGCTCAATAAGTCACAAAACTCAGAAATATAAAGAAAAAGTGACATTTGGCTCCACAAAAATTAAAAATTAAAAAACAATCAAAAACATCACAATCAAAGTCAAAAATGATAAACTGAGGAAAATACTTGCAAAAGGTATTTCCCGTAAGAAATAAAGAGCTCTGACAAATCAGTAAGAAAACAAGCTTCCACCCAAACTTATTGATAAGAGCTGTACATTAAAACAATGAAGTAATATCGTCACATATCTAACTGTCAAAGATTGAAAAGTTTGGTTGTTTGGGTTTACTCAATTTCCCTTGGCAGTGTGTACATTGGTGCGACCACTTTGGAGGATAATTCCCACCATTTATAATAGAGAGTATTTCTGTGTAAAAGGCAATGCCAGATTAAAACACTCCCCCATTCCTATCTGTAGAAGCTATAACAACTCTCAAAACAAAGTTTTAAAAATGTATCAGCAGTGAACAGTCAGGAAGGAGTAACAACTTCATCCCACAATCTTCAAAACGTCGCCAGTGGAATAATTAAAGATATTGACGCCACTCTTCATCACTCATCACCATACTTCTACTCCCAGAAATAAAACCGAGGGGGGAAAAGACAAAATTCAAAGAAATCTCATGAATATTCCCCAATTCATATAGAAGCATAGTGAGGGGGTGGGTAAACAGCCTGGGGAAATGGTAGAAATAAAAACCCCTGATTCGTGCACTGCCCTGCAGAATTTCAGTAATGGAAAAAGACAGGCACTGTCTCGAATAAGTAGAGTGAATGGGGCACTTAAATTTAACAAAAGACCTTTAAAATTCCATGTGGAAAAAGACATAATGAAAAAAAGAAGAGAAGCTAATAATAACATGAATTAATTTCAATAAGAGCTGGGGGTGGAGGTGGAATAATGAAAAATACAAAATAAAAAGTAAAGGGAGCTCACGGAATTGAGGAAAAAAATGAGAACCGAAAAACAGGATTACAGATCTAATAGAAATGTTAGAAACAGCAAGAGAAACAGCTACATGCCTGAAAATCAAATTGCTAGTTGGAAAAACTGCAGGTAAACTGCAGATGAAACAGATTAAGCACCAGAGAAAAGAAAGTCTATAGGAAGGGCCAAAAAAGAAAAAAAATATTCAACATAAAATTATTAATGTTGAATTAGAAATGTCTACAAATCAAAGAGAAAAGTATGATAAAATACAACATAAGGTCATAAATGTACCATAGTACAAGAAAATCTGATGGAAGAAAATGGCATTGAGACAGATTCTAATTAAAATTTTAAGTTCTAATGTGAAAAAAATAAATCTTCAGAAAATTTCATTGCAGCTCTCTATTCTAAAAGACAGTCATGTCTGAAAATTTCTGGAGGAAAATGGGACCCAGGAACATTATACTCAGCCAGTGTGTTCCTTGTCTTATAAAACAGCTGAATCGTGTTCTCACAAGCATTCAAGCACCTAAAAAAATAGTAATTTGATTCTTTCTTGAAAAAAATAGTAATGTCAATTCAACCCAGGTAATCAAGAAGTGAATCAAAATAAAGAACTCAGAAATAGAAAAGACATGGCTTTAAAAAATATAGCAAGCTTGAACCCATTACATATATAAACACAATAAAAGGTAATGATTATTACAGACTAGACTCTAAAATGTGTAGATGTTAACAATTTTTTTTTTATAATTAGTAAGTTCTGGAGTTGGGTGGGAAAGTGGAATACTGTGTAAGACTGGATTTCATCCTCAGTATTTTTGGAATCTTCCTTTTAATTTTAGAGAGGACTTTTAGAAACTAATAGCTCTTGTGGCAATAAAATGTTTATCTAAAATTTAGAGATTAGTTCAGTTTTTACCTCAGTTTCTTTTAATTCTGTGAGATCCAAAAAAAATTAAATGTAATATAGTTTTTAAACAACATATATATCATGGGCTTTTTAAATGAAAGTTTATCTAACTAGTTTTCTTTCTGCATAAGCATTAAATAGGTCCGTTATTCTATTCTCCTAATTGTAAAAAATAAAAATAAAAATAAAAAAGTAATTTCCAGGTGGTTATGAATCAGAATATTTTTGCATTCTTTTTTATTCTTGTTTATTGCTTGAATTTTTATAAATTTATATAATTTTCCCCAAAGATGTTATTACATTTTTAAAAATCAATTGTGTATTATCCCAAACTTATTTTAAAAATTAATTTGAACTAGTAATTTCATTTCTAAGAATCCATTCTACGTATCTTTTTGCCTACATATACTTGCAATATCATATATACAAGTATGTTCATTGGGAGAAACTTAAATGGCCATCAATAGAAAACTGATTAAGTAAATTATGGCATATTCATACAAAAATAGTATGTAACCATTAAAAATAATGAGGGCAATCCAAATATGGTAATATGGAAAACTCTCCAAGATGTATGCCATCTAATAAAATTCAACTGAACAGTGAGTACAGTATATTCCCATTTGAGTTAAAAATAAAATAAAAATTGCATATCACACACATATACCTCCACACCTGGTCATACAGGCAAAGAAAATGTGTGTCCACACCCACAAAATTTGTTAACAGCAGTTACATCTAAAGCGAAGGATTGGGGACTGGAATGAGAGAATTGGGTTCTTTTTGTATCATTTATATATATTTTTGCATTACATTCATTTACCACTTTTCCCATTTTGGGGAAAAATGATTCAACAAAGAAAACTTCACTGGCGATTTTGTTCAACGCCTTTATTTTATGGAAGGGAACACTGAGACGAGGGGCCGGTTAAGTGACTTGGTCAAGTACAGGTAAATAACTGGGGATTTTAATTTACGTTTTCTGGACCTGATGCCAGCGCTTTCTATATACTGCCTCACACTTAGAACAACATTGTCACTAAGATAACAACAACCGTAAGTATCATCATAACCCACAATTTACAGTCTCTCGCTGGGATGCTTAGAGTTTTAATAATTCCAAAAGGGGCAAGTTACAACTCAATTAAGCAAGACTCCTGGGGCAACCCTGGGCATGTTAGATGAAACCAAATTGCTGGGGGTGAAAAGGAATGTGATCACATCCCCATTATTGTCACCCAGAACCCAGCACACTGGTGGGTGACAGTAAAGGCACAGATGGTTTCTACCTAGTTTAATCTCAACAGGCTTTTAAGGCCAATTCATCACTGTCTTGAAAAGAGAAAGAACTTGAGAGCCCCTACAGAAAGAAGCAATGCCCAGTGTGGGTTGGGAATGTTTCCCTTTAAAGTCTGCCCTCAAACTTCAGCAAATTTGGAGACATCGCAAAAGTATGACATATAACAGAATATAACATTTTCAAAGAGTGTTATATTCTGATAAGCATTTTAACACACGGACTTCACACACACACACACACACACACCCCACAGATAAACCAATATGATTTTTTAAATAGTTAACTTGGTAGCCTCTTGTGAGGTATTTGCAAAACCTTTGCCTGAAACAAAACAAAACAACAATGTAGTACCATTTACAAAAGAAAAAAAGAGATGGTTTTGTTTGAATTCTGGCTCTGCCATTTCCTAATTAAATGATCTTGGGCATGTTGGTTTCTAGCCATCAGTTTTTCATCTTTAAAATGAGAATAATCCCAGCATCTCAGAATTGTGAAGAGAATTGAATGAGATAATATATGTCCAGTGCCAAAAACAGGCTGTGTCAAAAGGAGATACAAAATAAATGTTAATTTTCTTCCCTCCTTCCCTAGATAAAAACTAGTTTAAAGGAATGTAGAGACGCATGCTTTGAGAAAAATTCTGAACATTGAATCAAATTTGAAAGAAATCAGCCTGAAATGGAAATAAACTCAACTTATAAATGTGGTCATTTAGAGAATTGAAATTAAATACACTTCTCAATGATGCCAGTGCTATCAACAGAAAGAGAAAATATAGGACTGTATTGCTCATGCATTTCTTATTCTTACATTTGCTTCTTTGCTTACAATTATCAAATACTAATGAGGAAAAGTGATTTGGAGTCATATAATTAAAGTGAAGAAAAGGTAATTTTAGACAAAGTATGCAGAAAGTATTTTGATAATGAAGTTGAGAGAAATAAGTATTTTCTAGAGACAGTAATTGAATCCTCATAATTTGAAACACTATAACTCAAGTATTTCTGACTATCAGGCATAGGCTATCATATTAGAGCTAATATTCTAATGCTTTCTAACATTAAGCAGGTAATATTCAATAAAATCTCAGTATTGTTTACATCAAATATTTTATATACTGTCCACATGTTTTATGTATATATACACATATACATTTGCTTATAAAACCATCAATATATGTTCAGTAAACCAAAGTGTGTGTGTGTCTCAGAAAATAGAGTTCTTATATTTATTATATTATATTATCTCTAATGGTATATAGAAGGCACTACGCTAATGGGTTGATAAAAACCTTATTTGTGTAGAGTTAACAATCTAGCAAGAAAGAAACATATGTATCTAAAAACAAAAATATGGGCATAAATAGAAGAAGGGAAAAGAGAGGCACTAAGTATACAATGAAAATAGAATTATTTGTCTTTAATATATCAAATTAGTAATATGATATATGATATGTGATATCAAATGGTAATAATGATGTAATACAGACTATGATACAGAAGAGCTACTTTTAAGCCTTATCCCAGTTGAGAGGTCAACATTAGACATTGTTCCGGGATCAAGGTCACAGGCCTGAAGGAAAGATAACTGTAAAATGTCAACCTGTTAACCTAGGCAACAATTTCTTCAACAACACTTTATTAGGCACCAAGTCAATAAAATTCACTGTCATTATTTGTTATGGGAGATAAAACAGAAAAAAAATCCAAGTACATGTTGTCAATACTTGATGTTTATAATCCTTGTTCATAAAGAATTATGGGATAAAGGTAAACAAAGTAAAAGTGCCATGAGAAGTAAAAACAAAATTACTCTCAGAATTCAGGGAAAGAGGAGACACTTTATAAAATGAGATACAGGAGGGCATTGCAAAATACATACAATTTTTTCTTGGAAACAAAAATAGGAAAAATTTTAATATGTAAGGAAGAGAGAACAGTAGAAAAGGTGACACAGAAAGGAGCATGAAGGGAAATGATGGTAGACAAAATGAGAGATGAAAGCAGAAGGAAAGAGCAAACAGCTCCTTGAACACCTTTATAAAGGTGTTTAATTCCTCTGCTACCAAGGTGCAGCTATGAAGACTTTAATGAGATTTTAAAACCACAATTAGAAGAATTTTAGGCAAATCATTCTGGCAAATAGAATGATGGCTGGATATGGGGAAAGGAGCCTAGAAGACGGAAGGCTAAGTAAAAGACTTCTGTGATTATTTAGGAGACTGGTCAGTTGGGTCCAAGGTAAGGCCCTGGCCATGGGGAAGAGGTGACTAGGGAGATTTGCAGTGATAGGGCTTGGGATATGGAAGCAAAAATAAGAAGAGAAATCAAAGATGACACAAGGACTTGACTTCTAGCCATAAGGGAATGTTAGGGTCCAGATTTATCATCCTGACATAAAATACCACAAAACTGAACAGATTATTTTTAAAAAGTATCTTCAGACATCAGAAATTTGTACAGGATTAAAATCTCTGGGGGAAAAAAAAAAAGAGAAAAAATAAGGTGAGTCCTTCAATTACACAGGCATTCTGTCTGAAAGCCACTGGCAAACCTCAAGCCTAAGGAAGCCCTTGGGCTTCATAGCATTACTAGTTGAAGAGAGAGAGATTACATTTCACAACAGCAGATGTAGCTAAAATTTGCAATGTAGAATATCAGAGAGGAGAGAGCTACATAGAGAAAAAGCTCCAGAAATTTGAAGAGGGGTCTTCATGAGTCTTTGGCTGAATACTGATCTATGTATGTATGGGATAAAAACTCCACAAGTTTGAGTGTGAACAGCTGGGAAGAAAAACAATTATGTATCAGGGAATGGAAAGATAAAATTTCCCAGGGTTCACCTAGGGCCAGGACTAATTTTATTTCCCATTGGTTAAAGTGGAAATACATCATTGAATACATAATTCTGCAGAGACTCAAGAAAAACCAGGCTTTAGAAATGAGCCTAAATTAGTCTTAGAGCACAGGCTAATCTGAACTTGCTCGAGAAAGAATTTTGAATGCTTAAAATGATCTATAAGAATTTTTTTTTTTTACATATCAGAACAAAATCTAACTTCTTTCAAGAAATACAGCAAAATCCAATACCCAGAATTATAAATCCACAATGTCTCTCATTAAATCAAATATTATGAGCAAGTGAAGAAACAGAAAAATGTGGCTAGAAGAAAAACTAGCCAATAGAAACAGACCCAGAAGTAACAGATAGGGATGTTAAAATAGCTATTATAAATATGTATAATATGCTCAAGGATTTAAAGAAAAACATGTACATAATAATAAATAGCAAGTACAAAAAAGAGCAACTATAACTTCTAGAAATAAAAAGCACAAAATCTGAGATGAAGGAGATTGACAGGTTAGACACTATAAAACAAACTAAAATAAGAATGAACTTGATGATACGGCAATGTAAACTATTCTATAGGAAACACTAGGAAGTGTTCCCCCCCAAAAAACAAACACACACCTAATTAATCTGAGAGAAAATATCAATATGTCTAACAAGTGTAACTGGAGTCTGAGAAGGCAAATAGAATGAAGTGTCAGAAAAATATATATTTAAAGGAAAAAATGGCTAAAATATTTCCAAATTTGGCTAACCTATAAACCCACAGCTCCAAGAAATTTAAACATTCCAAGCAGCTTAGGCAAGGAAGGGTGAGGGAGCCAACACATATAACAATTAAATTATTAAAAAACCGTGAAAAGAGAAACATCTTAAAGGCAATGACAGAAAAAAATGTACATTAAAAAAGGAACAAAATAGAAAATTGTCAGATTTCTTATCAGAAAAGATGTAAAGCAGAAACCAGATTATTCACTGAAAGAAAAGACTGTCAACTTAGAATGTCATACACAGCACAATGTATTTTAGAAGTAATGGTAAAATAAAGATTTTATGAAAAACAAAAAGTGAGAGAATATTTTACTACAAAAATATTAAAGAAAGTTCTTCAAGCAGAAGGTAAATGATACCAGGTGGAAACTGACTTTACTAAAAGGAATGAAGAACAGTGAAACTGATAAATTTGTGGGAAAATGTAAAGGACTATTTTTTCTTGCATTTTTTTAAATTTCTTTAAAAGATATTGACTGTGTAAAGGAGAAATAACAAAAACTCAAGGTGGGGTTTATAATACACAAATAAATAATATGTGTGACAATAATAGCACAAAAGATATAGGAGATAGGAGTGTGCTGTCGTAGGACAGCTGCATTATATGTGAAGTGATATAATACGATTTAGAGGCGGACTGTGATAAGTGAAAGACATGTATTGTAAATCCTACAGTAACACTAAATATAGCTAATAAGCCAGTAGTAGAAATAAAATAGAACATTAAAAAAATAAGCCAAAAAGACAGGTAAAGAAGGAAAAAGGAAGAAAAAAAACCAGATGGAAAAAATAGAAACAAATAGCAAGATGGTAGATTTTAACTTGACCATATTAATACTAACATTAAAAATAAATGATCTAAACACTCCAATTAAAAGACATAGATTGCTGAAATGAATGAAAAATCAAGACTTAACTATGTACTGTCTATGAGAAACTCACTCTAAGTAAAAATACAGATAATTAAAAGCAACAACATGAAAAAATACACCATGCAAATACTAATCATACGAAAGCTAAAATAGCTATATTAGTATCAGGCAAAATGGACTTCATAATAGTTATAGTACCATGGGTAAAAAGATATTAAGTAAAGACAAAGAGGACAATTCATCAAAAACACATAACCCCAATATGTATTTTCCTGTGACGGTTAGTTTTTTGTGTCATCTGGACTGGCTGTGGGTTGCCCAGATTAAACATTATTTTGGGATGTGTCCATAAGGGCATCTCTGGATGAGATTAGCATTTAAATTGGTGTCCTCAGTAAAATGGGTGGCCCACCCCGGTGTAGTTGGGCATCATATGATTAGATGAGGGTCTAAATAGAACAAAAGGTGCAGTAAAGAGGAATTCACCCCTTTTTCACTGCTTGAGCTGGGACATCTCACCTCATCTTCCCCTGTCCTCAGACTGAGATTTACACCAAAAACTCCCTGGTTTTCAGACCTTTGGACTGGGACTGAAGGACACTATTGGCTTTCCTGGGTCTCTACTTTGCAGACATCAAATCAGGGGACTTCTCAGCCTCCATAACTGCATGAGCCAATTCTTCATAATAAATCATATATTATATATACACATATATATACATATATATTTCCCACTGGTTCTGTTTCTCTGAAGAACTCTGGCTAATACAGCTCCTAATTACAAAACTTCAAATTACATGAAGTAAAACCTGAAAGAACTGAAATGAGAAATCAATCCACAATGATAGCTGGAGGCTTCAACACATCTCTCTCTGCCATTGATAGAACAATTTGGCAGGAAATCAATAAAGACATAAGTTTTGAGCAAGACCGTCAACCAAATGGTTTTAAGAGACGTTTATAGAACACTCACCCAACAGCAGCAGAATACATATTCTTTTCAAGTGTACATGGAGTAATCACAAAGATAGATTGTATTCTAGGCCATAAAAAAGTATCAATAGAATAAAAAAATTGAAATCCTACAGAGTATGTGCTCTAACATAATGTGATTAAATTAGAAATCAGTAAAAGAAATATACCTGAAAATTTGACAGACAGCATACTTCTAAATAACCCATAGTTCAAAGAAAATTTCAAAAAGAGCATTAAAAGTTATTGTTAACTGAAAGAAACTGAAAATACATGTCAAAATGTATGGGCAATAGCTAATACATTGTTTGGGGGGAAATCTATAGATTTAAATGCTTGTAACAAAATAAAAGTCTCAAATCAATGACCTGAAGAAGGTAAAACAAAAACAAAAACAAATTAAACATAAAGTAGAAAGACAATTTAAAAAGCTAAGAATATAAATCAGTAAAATAGGAAATCGACAGGTCATTGAAAAAAATCAATGAAACCAAAGCTTGTAATATGAGAAGATTAATAAAAATGATCAACTACTAACCAGATTTATCAAGGAAAAAAAGAGAACACAGAAATTACCAATATGAGGAATGACAAAGGGAGCATTACTACAAATATTACAAATAATAAAAAAGAATAAAAGAATATATGAATAGCTATATGCCAATAAATTTGACAACCTAAATAAAATAGCCAAATTCTCCCTTAAGATGGAATATCTGAAAATTTCTATACCAATTAAGAATTGAATTCATAATTTAAAATCTTAAAAAAAATAAAATAAAACTTCATCCCAGATGGCATTATGGTGAATTCTTTAAAGCATTTAATGAATAAATGATACCAATATCACACAAACTCTTTCAGGAAATACAAGAGAAGGAAATACTTCCCAACTCATTTTATGAGACCAACATTACCCTGATAACAAATCAGGGCACAGACATTACAAGAAAGAAAACTAGAGGAAAAACAGTCCCTCATGAACACAAGCACAAGCATTCTTAACAAAATATTAGCAAATAGAAGCAGCATGACCAAAAAAGTACATTTCATGACCAAGTGTAGTTTATCTCAAGAATGCAAGGTTAGTTTGACATTTAAAATTCAATTCATATAATACACATTACTAATAGGATAAAAGTGAAAACACGATTATCTCAACCGATGCAGTCAAGCATTTGACAAAATTTAACAGAAATTCATGATGAAAGCTCTCAAAAACTATGTACAGAAAAAAACTTTCTCTGATAAAGGACATCTCAAGAAAACCTATAGCTACCATCCTAATATAATTAATGATAAAAGATTAAGGCCTGTCACTACTTCTCAGTTGAGTTTAACCAATGGGAAGCACTGGCAGGAAACTAGACAACAGGGACAGAGTAAAGTCAGGGTGTTCATTCTCCAGATTTCCTTCCTTCTAGAATGCAGGGACACACCATCTCCCACCAAAAACCACATCCACTATAGGCAGCTCTCTCCTCAGATAAAGTGAACTGGTGACTGTTCCCTCCTTTCCCACCTCCCAGCCTTTGCAGCTCCGACCCACTGTTACCCCCAGTTAGGTTTCACCTAATCCTGCCCCCATCTTTGCAAAGTGTCTTTTTGGAAACTCAGCTCAATTCCCTTGGTGAAGTGTGCCATCCGATCCCCAGCAGGGCCCTGAATCCTAATTAGACATCCGCCGTCATACATTTACAAAATACACGAACAAACTCTTCCTGAACAGTTGGAAAGTTTATATCACTTTCTCCATGATCTTATATTTCCATGCTGTTTTTCTCATGGAATTTTATCTTAATGATGTATATTTTATGCTTGAAAATCTTTTGCTGATCATTTAACCATACTTCTCTGCAACAAAATTTTGTATATAAATTGAAAGGTTTAAATTGTTTTTATTTCATGAAATAAAAATGAATTATAGACTATTACCAAAAAGTTTTCTGGATTGAATGAATTATCAGTATAGTTATTAATCCACAGTTCATCAAACAACATAAATATATCAAAAAGTTTTATTTAAAAATGATTGAATGTACCAAATTTCTTACTGGGAATGCATCTTTAAATGAGAAATAGGGCTTATTCTTCCAATTAGTTTACATTTCCATAGATGATTATAATTTATGGCTAGAATGGTAAGGAGTTCAGACTAAATCAATAGGAAAAAGGAAGGACAGGGTCACAGGAAGTTCAGAGCTTACAAAAGGTGCATAAATTCTTGTTGTTAAGTCAATTTCTTTTAAGAGTAGAACCTACAAGACATTCCTGTAATAAGTATATGGCAGAAGTAAATAAATTAGCAAAAAAGAGGTTAATAGGGGGCGAGGCATTTGTGCTTAGGCTAAAAATAAAACAGAGGTTTACAGTATATAATCATTTGGCAAAAATTAATGGAAACGTTGTTTCCTGCGACCCTGAATAAACAGTTAAGAAAGTATAAACGCTAACCTAACACTAATATGTGGCCTGGCTTTTGGAAAACATGGTACTGCTGTTTGGAAGTAAACGTGGAATTTCACCTCCTTCTCTTTGTGGGGAAGGGGCACAGACTGGGGTCTAGGTTTCTGTGGGCCTCAAAGACCCCAGCAGTCACTTGGTTAGGTGTTGGGGGGCGGTGTTTATGCCCTGGAGCGGCATTTTCTCCGGAGATCCAGGATGAGCAAGGCTTTCTTTTGTAAATGGAAGAAAGAGGGATTGGAAAAGGGGAGAAATGAAAGGAGAGCTTAGACACATCCTTAGAAGTCAGGTTTATGAAAGAGAGTGCATGGGAGGCGGCGGATCTGGAATGCCCCTTAACACTGTGCACCCCCATCCCGCACCTCACGCCCAGTGAGAAACCTCTGCAGCACCCCAGGGGGAGATCTCAAAGTGCAGCAAAATGCAGAACAGTATCACCGGGAGAAAGGAAAAGAAAAGTCACTTACACAAATCATTCAGATTTACACGATTCTACTTTCCCTACGACACATTTTCTTTTTCAAAGCTGCTAATGCCAAGCTGCCGAAGCATGAGCCACAGCTAGGAACGTGACACCGGATCTCTTGTATATGCTAAGGCTGAGTCTACACGAGAGCAAAGTGTCAGATGTTCTGTCTCCGCATCGCCAGACATCTGGATTGAATGAAGACTCAACTAAATGGACTTGATGTTCATCTTGTTTCCCTTCTTGGGGCTGTCTTTTACTCCTGGCTGTGAAACGCCCTTTGATGTCAGTAGCAGATCTGAGGAGGAAATCCACGGCCTGCACAGAAGAAAGGAAGGAAGCTGTGCTCCTTCTTACCCAGAATCTTTCTTTCCTTTCCTTCCCTTTTTTCTAAGCCCTCTCAGGGACTTTCAGGTATGGCCACATTGCTCCACCTTCCTCCATCAGAAAAGGGCAAATAAGGTGCCCCCTGCTGCTTGCCACCACAACAGTGGTCTGCAGCCTTCGATTTAGCCCACAGCCCCTTCCTGCTCTCTCTCCCCGGTCAAGGTGAGGGGGGCAATTTCTCCACCCCTCTGGCCTCTCCCAGAGAGGGAAGCAGCCCCCCTGTCTATTTCTGAGCCACACAGTCAACAAAGCGAAATAATGAGCTGCATTTTCTGGAGGGCTCTCTAGGTCCCCCAAATCTTTCTCAAATGTGATTGTTTATAAAATGTTTGATAAAAATAAATGATGCTTTCAATTTAAACAAAATTTCACACTGTTACTGGTTTTAATAACAGTTTTGACAGATGAGATTTTCATCATCTGTTTTTTCTTTGTGAAGGCTTCTTCAATAAACTAAAAATGCTTTAAACTAACAGATGTGACCATAAAGTAAGGCTTGAGTGTGAGACATCAGGAACTAAGGCTTGTCAAATGCTTCAACATAGAAATTTATTCCTAGCGCAAGCAGCTCCTGGGGATCAGGAAAGTCACCAACCTAATGATTGCTGGCTAACGTGTGAAGCTTGTTTTAGCAGCAAGATGTCATTTATCCCAAACTGGGAGTATATCTATGCCTGGTTCTCCCATTGGCTCTCCAGATCTAGTGATTTCCACTTCTACAGCTATCAGAAACCTATTGAAAAGTCAACCCAAGCTTGTTTGGGCTGATGTTGACATTTGACAAACTGATGATTCACAATTTTTTTCCCATCAGCTCAAAAATTTGAATTTTCAATGATATTCTGTTTATCATAATGAAGTTTATTTTTGCCTACATATATATGTATATATGTGTATATATATATTTTTTAACAGACTTGAGGCTGGAAATTGAGATTGTAGTACTCTGATTTCAAAATAGCTCACTTGCCTCTAAAATATAACAGTTTGAAGGGGTTTTTTTTCCTTTTTTATGATGTCTTTATATATTTTAAACAGTTATTCTGGCACAGAGAAATACAACATTGTGAGTCAAATTGACAAATCAGTTTAACAACAACAGTAATCCCAAAGCTTAGTTAAATTAAGGGGTGATATTCTGTAAAGAACATTTTTCTTAAACCGTGTCCTAGTCCAGATGAAATATCCTCTCACACCAAAAAGTATGTCAAAGCTTATTAACACAATCTGAGGATTAAAATAAGAGATTGAGAAATACTAAGTTCCATTTCTATCTCTTCCACAAACATTGCATGCATTTTATCAAGTCCACAATTTTATACTTTCCCTTGAAATGAGCACAGAGCATTTGGCTTATGTGCTGTGGGGTTAATGAATGGGTTAATACATCACTTCTCATCCCACTAGTCTTCCTCTTGTCCACAGGGTGAAATCTGCTAATGGCCCCATTGTAGGTACAGGATGCCCAGTGCTTGGACCAGCCCTAACAGGAGCAAGATCTCACTCCTCCCTTCCAAAGGGCTCCAAGAGAAGTTTCTCTGCCATAAGAGGTATTCACAAGGATCATGACAGTGCAGGGGCTCTGGCAGACCCAGGAAGGATGGGACATCTTAAACAAACTCTGGCCTGAGATAGGCTGGCAGACCTTAAAACAAGCATTACGTGAAGGAAGGGAGAGCTTCAATGAGGAGGGAGAAAAAGACTGGACCCAAATGCCAAGAACAGCCCTAAGTGACGGTAGTTGGGTAGCCCAAAGCTGGTGTGCAAATAATGGCAAGATCAGACTTGGGTTGGGCAACAACTGGAACAAAGTGATATTGGGGTAGAGGCCAGATGACAGCACAGGGGTTAGCTATGCTTGCTGGGGAGGAGGCAATATTCTAAGCTCCTGGGAAGGAGACTGGGAAGAACCAAGCAGAGCTTCAGAGCTCCAACCCTTGCTAGAGGCTGGGGTTCTAGACAGAGAGCCCTGGCTGAGAGCAGCCTGGTGATGAAGCAGATGGTCGATCCCATGGGTGGGGCTGAGAGGTGTCGGGACAGGGTAGGAAAGGAACGGAAATGCTGTCTCAGGCTTTAATGCTAGAGCAGCACAGGGACTCATGAATATGCATTTAGATGTCTGTCTCCCCTGCTAGACTGTTAGTCCACATAGCATCTCCACATAGCATAGTTCCTGCCTCTAAGTGAGTGAGTAAATGAACCAGAATGAAAAACTAGGAAATAAACAAATGTGAAACCACTTGAACATACAAGAACACACAATTATATTGGCACTTTAAACATACTCTTACAGCAGAACTCTGTTTTCAGATCATAAAGAGAATAATCTGATGACGGCAGTGACATGCTTTTCTAAATATGAATACTGACAGCCTCAAAATGTTACCCCATGACTTTATCTTTTATAGATTCTCATACCATTTGGATGATTTCCTTCCTGTCAACTCTGCTGGGCATGATTACAATCAGAAATGGAACTATGAAAAAGATACATTTAGAGTTAACTTTGGCTATTAAAGAACATGCTAATTTGTTTATTTGTTTTCATCCCAACATATCAAAGACTCACCACCTAGCACCTCATCCCTTTTTCCAGGCTACAAAAGAACTTGGATTTACCCTTCAACCTTTCCTTCTCCAGCCACCTCTCAGCTAGGCTCAGAGAGCCATCCTTTCCTCTTCAAGTATCTTTCATCTCTTCTCTACCCCTCTCTTTGGCTTCTTCTGACTTCTAAACATTTTCACTTTTATTTATTCATCAATCAGCCATTCGCTCTCTTATTCATGCAACAAACATTAACTAAGCTCTGTGCCAAGTACTATCCCAGGTGTTGAGTATGTAAAAGTGAAAAAGAGATGATTCTTGCCTTCAAGGATATCCCAGTAGTGGAGAAGATGGACTTACAAACAAATACATAATGGGCTGGCCTACTCCACACTTTCTTTTCCTGTGGAAGATTTCAATTTAGTTCCATGTACTGCCACCTTGGAACTGTGTCTTTTTCTTGTTATCACCACGTTGGGCCCCACCACCTAGGGTTATTGTAAACTAAGTGAGGCCTGGGCAGGGTCTTAGAGAATTCACAAACTATCTCTACAGTGACATACTGAATGCTGCCCAGAGATGGCCCTCACAAGTTGGCAACAGGACAAGTGGACTTCCATGAAGCTCCCTGGAGTGGGAGACAAAGAGCCTTCCCTAGTGGAGACCTGTGGTGTCTTCATCTCCTGCTCTCCATTTCTCTGGTACCTTTTCCCCCTCCTCTACCCCATCCTTGGAGATCTATAATCTAATCTTTGACTAAGTCTTGTGAAGGCAGAAAAACTTGTTCAACAACTGTGCATCCAAATCTTTCTGACTTACCTAAGACCAGAGGATTTTCAAATATGTTGAGCTTTTGCTTTGTGTGATTCACTGTGGGAGGGTGGGGATGGGGGGGAGTGAGGGCTGCAGAGAGCAAGCGGCGTCCTCAGAATACAAGTAAAGAAATGTATTTTCCTCAGGGACAGAAAAACATCTATTAATATACTAAATATGTTAATATATTAAAATATAACCCCTCTACCTTGTTAGTATAAATTGCTGAGTAATATACTATGTTAAGTGAGAGAGACAGAGGAATTGGGGCTGGGGGACACAGAAGCTGGGCCCCTGATCCAGTCTGCCAGGGGACAGAATCTTGATCCTGCCCAAGGCTCTACTTCAGTTTCCTTCCATGCTTTCACTTCTGTGTCTCATGCATAGCCAATGCTTCCTTCTCATCTATTTTTTTTCCTAATCCCTGCAACCTGGCTTCTATTTTCACTGCAGAACTGAAACTAGGCTTTTAAAGGTCACCATTTGCTTTCTACCTGGAAAATCCAGGGGAAATTTCTGAGTCCTCACCTTTCTTCATGTCTCCATAGCTCCAGTCACGGTGCCACATGGGCACTAGCATCACCTACAACATTTGCTTACCTACTAAGCAAAGAAGATTCTGAGACGCATTACCTTTGGTGGTTTGGTTGTGAAAACAGTAGGTACTTTGAATGATTTCTATATGTTTTTTCAAGCTATACTCACTTCTTCTAGATTATGATATGCAATCCTGGTGGGGACAAAAGAATGGAGAAGTTGTCTCCCCTGTCTGATGATCACCAGTCTGCAGAAAAAAACTCTTGGAGCCTGAAGACCTGCGTCCTAAACCCAGCTCTGTTATATGCTGTCCCTGCAGCCTTGGCAAATCACCCTGTGGCTTCGTTTTTAAGACAGTGACTGTAGTGATGAATAGATAGATCTCATGTGGGTTGTGGCCAACAAAGCTGATGTCCCACGTGGCTGGGAGGAGCCTACACAGCTGTTTCCAGGATGAGGCAACACCAGTCAAAGGAGAAACAATACACAGTACGCCTGAGGGCCTTACAAGCTGCTGCAACAAACAAGTCTCTCAGTACAACTATGCACCCAGGGCAAGGGCAAGGAAAGAGAAAGAGAAGCCAGGAGTGAAAAGGTGGGCTCTGTGTTGCAACAGCCTCTACCTGAACTGTAGCCAATTGTTCCATCTACTGTTGCTTCTGAGAACAGCCTGGTAGCCACTGAATGGAAGCTCCTATCTGAAATACATAGTCTCAAAACCCCTGCTTACCACACAGCAGTATCAGCTTTCACCTTTGGTAAACTGGCATCCACCACTGCAGTAATAAAAACACACCTAAATTTTCCCAACACTTTTCTCCTTAATTAAACAGACCCACTCATCTTGCTCACATGAGGAAGAAAAGGAACTCCCTTTTAGCTGAACACAGCTGGCTCACTCAAAGTTTCATTAAGACCCATTTTTACTAGTTAACACATTGGCTCACATACAACAAAATAACTTCACAAATATCAAAAAGCACATAGAGCCCGGCCGGGTGTGGCTGGGAAGTTGAGCATGGACCTGGGATCCGGGCCATCAGGGTTGGGTTCCCAGTTGGGGCACGTGCCCCAGGTTGCGGGCCTGGTCCACAGTAGGGGGTATGTGGGGGGCAGCCGATCAATGACTCTCGTCACTGATGTTTCTATCTCTCTCTCTCCCTCTCCCTTCCTCTCTCTGAAATCAATAAAGATATGTTTTAAAAAAAAAAAAAGCACATAGATATTACTATTGACCAACAATAGTGATTTGCTCTTTTGCTTCACTTCCCTCACAAATTGATGATTATTTTTCACTATTGTCTTCTTTCCTTTTGCCTCTTGAGCCATAACAGTGGATGTTCTACCCTCAAGGCAAACTCCGTGCTGAGAGCTTTGCTGTCTGCACTCACCAGCGGAATCCTTTCATGCTCAGGACTAGTCTTCCGACCTGCACACTGAGAGCATCCAGTGCTGGTGCTTATTGCCCAATGGTGCCCAATGGTGTCTTGCAGCCCAGGGCCTGCAGGATACCCTGGCTTCACCTGAGTCTAGGTTCTTATTTAATTCTGAAGGAGAAAGGAAAGTGAAAGGAGCACCAATGAATGGTCTATCCGAACTAGAGCCTGTGCTATTTCATAAATGCTAATCCTTACCGCAATCCTTTTGGATAGACACCATTATTGCTCCTTTTGAAGTTACAGGACTGAGGCACAGAACAATGCCCTTACCAAAGGTCCCCAGTTAATAATGCACAAACGATTGATGTCGCCAAGTACTTACTGTGATGTGTCTAACTCTCACGGTCATGAGTTTTTCTACCATGATGCTTCCCTTGAAAGTTGAGCTTACAATCTTTTCTTGGTTTCTTTGCCTGAAATTCAGAGTTCACATTGTTTTGAGTATTAAAAGGGTTTGAAAACTTGATGACTAATGTCCAAGACTAACTTGTTAAATTTAGTGACTATGGTTTGAGAACTTCCCAGTACTGATAGTTATCATAGGCCCTGGTTAGCCAAAACAATCAAGCACACTTTGGTCATCAAGGAGATTATCATGTCTTTTTCCTCATTCCAATCTCTCCAACTCATATTTTGCACCATTTAAGTTCCATTTTCATACTAAATACGTGTTTCTTATGTACCTACTGGATGCCATGATGTGTGCCCTATATTTGCGTTAACAAAAAGATTAGGACACCTCTAACCTCAAGGAACTCACATTCATGTCCTTCCTTTGTATTAAACCATCCCTTATATCAACTATCTCGAGCCCAACCTTCTCTGCAAAGCACTTACTCCAGTGCTCAATTGTCCTTTCCTACTCTAAACTCATAGACTATGAGTGCATATTGTTTAGTCATTCTAATTATCTCTTATGTCTTAATTTTATCTCTGCAATGACACTATAATCTACTTAAGAGCAGAATCACTGCTTACAATCATTCTTTTCAGTCACACATAAGACAAGGGATTACTTCTTTGGCTTTAAACCCAAAGAACATTTTCATCTTGTGATGATTTAGAGGACTTTAAAAGACTTGTTGATTGATTTTAAGGATTAAATCCAACACCAGAGAATTTTCCTCCTAGTTAAAAATTCCACTTAGTTCTTTAATACAAAAATCATCACTGGAATTTATGATAAAAATTGAGTTTTATAAAAAATGTTTGGGTAGGAAGAGGAGAGAAAACACTGTTAATCATATAACATCTGAAGTTTAATCTTGGTTCTTCTTCATTATCAACTATTATTTTGGGTTTTCTTCACCCAATTGCATCTGCAATTTTGTGCATCAGGCCAAGACTGTGTTCCCATAATTTTGCTGCTATTTCAGAGAAATTTAAGGCCAAATTCTTGTGCAACTTTCTTATAATAACTATACCCTATGGTCATAGTACTTGACTTTTGAATATGAAAGAAAGAAAATATCTCACTTTAGACAAAGCCAGAGAGTAGGGGAGTAGCTATCTCTGCCCCATGGCCAAGCACAAGCCAATAACCTGCCATTAGACAGCTGAGAGGATTGAGAACTAGACCTTCATCTATCCACCGGGGCAGCAAGGCAGCCATTGACAAGTTTCAGTGGTTAAGAAGTTCAATTTGTCCTACAGAATATAGCATTTGATGGGGAGGGCAATGGATCTGGCATGGGCAGGGAGAGATGGTATCTACTTTTTAACACAATGTCATGGATGAACTGTGGTAATGGAGGGTCTAGGAACAGGTGAAAATAGAATTCCAGAGAGATAGCTGGCAACAGAGAAGGTGGCCAATTGGTTGGATAGGACCTAGTCCTTGGGCTATTTAGTATAAAGACTTGGAAGTGAAAAGCACATCCCCAAGTCTAAGTAGACCAGTGAGTCACCAGCCCGGCCACCAGATCAGCCCAGCCTGATCCAGGGAAGCAGGTTAAAAGTTCAATTAAAACAGGGTCTGCAGTAAGAGTAACTTGGGGCTCCAACAATCCCCAGAGAATAAAGTAAGGCTGCCTCATAGGTGAGGTTAAGTGGCCTTCAGGACACCAGAAATTCAAGCACACATGGACTCTAGCTTCACTCTAGTAATTCTAATTCACAACGTAATAACAACAGGAACTTATGCATTAATTCGGGACTCTACAGTCTAAGTGGAGCCTTTCAAAGTCTCCAATAAAGATGTTTAGAATCAAGTGCCAAGGTTGGAGGTAGTTTCTGAAGCTCTCAGTTCACACTGCTTTTACCTACTCAGAAGAATGACCAGACATGGAGACCTGCCTGTTCCCAAAGTCATGTGCATTTAGTGGGTTTTCTTCACACTCAAGGGGCAGGAAGAATAGGTTAGTGCAGGGGTCAGCCAATTATAACCCACAAGGCAAATCTGGCCTACCACCTGCCTTTTATTAAATAAAGATTTATTGGAACAGAGCCACACAATTCATTTACATATTACTTATGACTGTTTTCACACTATAATAGCAGAGTTGAGTGATCATGACAGAGGCTGTATTGCCTACAGAGTTTAAAATATTTACTGTTTGGCCCTTTACACAGAGTGACTAGTGAGGTCAGACTGCTGTAGTTTAGCCCACACCTTCACTATTTACTAGGCAGGTGCTATGCTCTGAAAATTTTGTTATCCCATATTCCATATATTGAAACTTACCCCCAATGTGATGTATTAGGAAGTGGGGCATTTGGAAGGTGATTAGGAGATGAGGGTACAGTGCTCATGAATGGGATTTGTGCCCTTACAAACAGTGGCTAAGAAAGCTTCTTGTCCACTCCACCAAATGAGGTTACAACTAGAAGGTACTATGAAGCAGAAAGTGGGCCCTTACCAGATACTGAATCTGTTGGCATCTTTATCTTGGACTTCCTAGTCTCCAGAACTGTGAGAAATAAATTTTTGTTGTTTATAAGCCACCCAGTCTATGGTATTTCATTCTAGCCACCCAACTGATAAAGACAGCAGGCGACTTTGGGCGAATCACTGTAAGTCTGTATGCCCCAAATTTCTCATCCTTAAAAGAGCGATTATAATGCATCTTCTCTATAATGTAGCTATAAAAACCCAGTGCAGTAATACATGGCATGTGCCTAGTGCAGTGTCTGGCATGTAGTAAGTACTCAGTAAATATTACCTATCCTGTATCACGTAGAATGAGCCTAGTATAGAGCCTCTAAAGTAAATGTGCACCGTTGAGAGAGGTACCAATACAGACACCAGCCATAGCCAGTTCAATCCGAATAAGGCACTTGGTTTAATATTGTCAATATAATAATTTTAAAGAAGATCACAATCACTGTACTGCTGCAAATCTCTATAATATCTTGTATATTGCTTTAAAGTGGTACTTAAAGTTTTCTGTAGGACTCTGTCAAATGCAGATAAGGGTCATGAAGGAAAAAATTACATTTCATCAGTATTAACAACGTATTAAAACTCATAAAAATGTATATTATTGTGCTTTTTTTGATGTTTTATATTGCCACCCCTGGGACATACTTTGAAAAAAGAGTTGTTCCACTTGTTTTAGCTTAAATCTTAAAACATCTTAAATTCTCTCTTCAACTCAGAATGTCATTTATTAAATTCCTTCTTCTGAGGAACCATAAATGCAGTAATCTAGACCCTGATAAAGGCTTTAAAGTTATCCCATAGGATACTAGGGGTGGAGAAAGATGGAACATTAGTGTCAGAGCAGCATATTATTTGATTCTTAATATAATTAATAAACTCTTTCTATCCCCCACAGGAATCTGCTAAATCTCCAATTCTTATTTGTATTGAGAGAAAAGATTTAGTTGCCTACCTAACAGAAAATGGAAAAAAAAAAAAAAAAGATCTGAAAAAGGCTTTAAGTATTTAGTGGTTTAAACCCTGCATAAATTGAAGATTTGAATAAAAAATCAGCCCTGGTATTTTTCTATGAAAATGGTGAACAGAAGGAATATATGTGCTCAGAGGAATAGCATTTTATGCCAAACATCAATCAACCTGGCTTTAGGAGCCTATTTATAATACTGTGGGGGTCCCGGACAGTTGTACTTCACACTGTGAGGACCAATTCATGACATTAGGTAGTGAACAATTGAAGTCTTTACAAATAATTAAAACTCTGTTTGAAAATGGAGATGTTTTCCACAGCTTTCTTGTGTATGCACGATATCATCGATATTCAAGAGTGTAAATATTGACTAGTTATTGCTGGTAGCCAGAAGGAGCAAAATCCCCTTTGAAATAATAATGTGGAGTGTGTGTATATAACATATACATATGTATGCACACACATTTGCATAGAGATGTTAAATATATAGTCATATAGGGAGAGAAAATATAGATTTCACTTCATATGACAGTTGAATAGCTATACTTTAAACAACCCATGTTCACTGCCAGTACAGTTCTAGTGTGAGTGTGTACGTATGTGTGTGTGATATGCAATAAAGACGCAAAAATATTTCTGAAATTTTTTATCTGTGATTTTGTTTCTTAACATGATAAAGGAAGATATTATAAAGTGTGCTTTTTATCTTTAAAAAAAAAACTCTCCATTGTTTAACTTGGGATCTAGAATACTTCTATTTTAGAGCTTACAGGGGCAGAATTAATAATCTTATCTAGTTTTCATAATATTTTAAGCCCACCTTAAGTCCTTTTGGGATGGAGGTAAAGCACAACTAATACATAAATTAAAATCCTGGAAATGGCTCCTTAATTTGACAATTTTTCATTTAAGAGACATGGGACTGAAAATTTTTTGAGATTAAAAAAATCTCTGAGGATTATTATTTCAATTTACTCCTTTAGCAGAGAACTATTAAAGACATCAGCACATTTGGGTAGTGTGAAGATACAGAAAAAACAAAAGCCATTACTCTTCCTCCATAGGGCTTCAAAGTCAGAGGCAGGGGGTGACATACACACCTTTGTAAATCAGAGTATGGGCTCTCTATAAGAGCTCATTTTGGGGAGTCAGTGCAAAAAGAGTTAATAAAGGGGGCACTTTGTACAGGTGAGAATTGTCAGGAAAGAGATGAGCCTCACCCTAGACATAAAGATTCACAGACAGTGAATGACTGGGCTGGAGAGAAAAGACTAGTGCAGACCAGAGGGATGGCATAGCACAGACATAAATGGGGGAGGAGTATGGTGTGTTGGGAGAAATAAAAACCAGAGAGCAGAATGAATTGAAGATTATGAACTGGATTAATTAAAACTTGCTGTGGTCTTCTGAGCAGGCTTCAGTGTTTCATGATTCAGCTCCAAGGGAAGGAGTTCATCAGAGGCCCGCAGAAGAACTGGGACCTTGAGATCCATTTCTGGTTTTACAACATCCCCACTCAACCAGAGGCACACACACAAAACTCTGTAACACAAAAGCTCTGTGTTCACTTAGGAGGTGAAAGAATCATGATACTATTGGCCCATCTATTTTAGTAAACACTGAAGTCTGTCCCTTAGCTGATGTGACCAGGTCTCAGCAGTGTTTCATACATCTTGTATTCTCCTCAAAGTGTGGATCAAGAGCAGGGCTAAGGACATACACATTGATAAGTTGTTGAAGGCCAGTGGAATGACCTTATCCAGTAGCCTGCGTGGAATTTCTCCCACAGCCCTTTCAGGTGACCAGAGTCCACGAGGTCTCTGGCCCTGAGTGTTAAAGGGGCCATTAAGAATATAGGATATTGTCGGGATAGGAGATACGGTCTAGAATGTAAGGCCCCACTGGCTGAGTTGGCCCATACTAAAGCCCTAGGACATCTCTGTGATGTCTACATGCACAAAGAGATTTGTGTGAAGATTATTCAGTCAAATGAATAACTATAGACTAACAAAGACAATAGTTCTGGATACAAGTAATACAATTTGATTCCCAGAATAACCCTATCCACTTCGAATTTTACTTCGTAAACATGTGCTCTGACAAGGCAAGGATTCCTCCCCCAACTCTTACCAGCAACGAACATGAGCTAACAAAGGCAGGTCCACACTAACTGGGTGACATACAGAATCCAGGCCAAAGCCAGGAGATCCTGATCTGACACATTCTGCCCATCTGCATGGAAACGGGCCTTTTAAAGGGAAATAATCCAGATTATTTCCCTGTCCTACGTTTGCATAGACAGGTTTTCTGTAATTCCTTTCGGTCGGCCTGAATGCAGGAGAGCACCAGGGGGAGCTCACACATTTCCTTCTTTTCCTCCCCCTCTCACAGAAGGTTGCCTCTTGCATCCCACGGAAAGGGTGGGTCAAAACAACAACATAGATGAAATGATTCACTAATGTGAGCACAGGTAATTCGTTCTGTAAAAATACCCCGGATTCTTTTTGAAGACTCTGCAAAGCCAGACTCTGCAAATGCGCACCTAAAGTCCGCATTCTGCCAATTCATCTGGCTTTAAGATGTGACCTCTTAAAACTCCAGGAACAAAAATACATTATAAGGGCAAGTGCCTTGGATGCCCTCTGTGTCTCCCCAAAGTAAAAAAGGGGATGGGGGGACAGAAATCCGCTCCCTTGCAATTGCATTCTTCAACACGCTCCGATTTTAAAACATAGTGGAGGGTAATAGAAGGGAATTGGATCTTTCCACATTGATAATGGAATTGATTTTTTTATTTTTATTTTTTGTATTTTAAAGGCAAGAACCAGTCACTTTTCTCTCTCTCGGATTGAAAACTCAGGCAAGGAGAAGAAACTCAAAACATATAATTCACTTTGTACTCGCATCAGTGCAGAGAGTCAGCGCACAGAGTCCTAAGGGCCCGGGAGTCACACACCTGAACTGATCAGGGGTCTGCGACTGGATTCAGGGTGCGGACACCTCAAGCTTCCCCAGTTGCCGACAGGGAGAGAAAACGGACCCCCTGCTTCTGCTGATACTTGATTCACAGATAATGCTCTTCACTCGTTGCTTGAAAGAAATGCTGTATTTCTAACCCTAAACTTCAGATCTACAGATCACAAAATCCTAGCGATCCTAGCCCAGGAAAGTATTTCATGAGGTCGTCTGACCGACGATCGACTTTAAGGCAGGTGAGATGTCATTGTTTTCAATTTTATTTCATAGATGAAATAGCTGAGGTTCGGAGAGGAAACTTAAGAGCCTGGGTCACGCAGTGAAATGATGTTTGCTCATCAATTACAAATCCAGTCAGTATCCAGGTCCCCATCCCCACCTGTCCCTCCTCATATAAAGGCTGTCAATAACCTTTTTTCATATTCCAAGTCTGAAGTTTGAACCACCCGCAACCCCAAAGGGGAAAGAGATTTATCATTAGGGAATGTAGGATCATTCAGCACCGAGGCAGCCGGGCACCTGGGGAAACGCTGCGGTTGAAGCAGCAGCCACCAAACCGGGGCGTCTCCGGGGTGGGCGGCGGGGACGCTCCGGGGGCGCGGGGCCCGCGGGGGGGACGCCGCCCTTTGGTCCGCGCGTTGCGCCGCAGCCCCGAGGCCAGACGGGCAGCTGCCGCTCGGCGCCCGGCGGAGGCGCCCCAGGCTGGGTCCCCGGGGCGCCCAGGCGCCGGCTCCCGCCCACGCACGGCGGGGCTGCGGGGCGCTCGGGGCCGCGCAGCCCCCAAGCAGCCCCCGCGAGCCGCGTGCGCCGGGCCCCAGCTGCGGGAAAACTGCGTCGCGCTGGTCCCGAGGCAGCTGCGCTGCAGGAGGGCGCGGGGCGCGCGGGGGCAGGGGGTGGCCCCCGCGGGCTGAGGGGGCTGCGGGGGCTGCGGGGCGCGGGGGACAATGAGGCCCTGCTGCCGCCGCCGCCGCCAAACGCTGCAGAAATGCTGGAAATGTTGGTGAAGACGCAGCGAGCGGGGCTCCTGCAGCGAGGTGCAAAGCCGAGCCGCCTCGCCGGAGGGAACGGGGGCAGCCGCGACGGGACACGGGGCTTTCACCCGGACGGCAGCCGTGCGCTCGGGCCAGAGTGCTGCCCACAGGGTTGGAGCTCCGAGGGGAAATGCCTGGGCTCACATGTCAGTGCGGCAGCTCCCCAGCACCTGCGCTCGGGCTCTGAGAGGGACAGCTGTGCGCGTCCCTGGGGCGCAGCCCGCCGCACCCTGGCGCGCGGGGCACCGCAGCCGAGCTCCGGGACTCGGCCCCCTGGCCGGCGTCCTGGGGGAAAGCTCCGAGGAGGCGCGCGGCCCTCGCTCAGGGCTTGTTCAGGGAGCGTCCTGGGCGCACGGGGAGACCTGCGGCAGCCCAGGGGGATGTGGAAAACTTTACATTGTAGCCGCTTAAGCACCAGCTGTCTGGAGCCCTCGGCAAATTAAGAAAATTAAAAATAAATAAAAGTTCATCAGAAACATCACACTTCCAGGGCCCCTGGCGTTTTCTCAGTCCGTGGGTGAGCAAACAGGAGAAGAGTGTCGGAAGTTTTCTGAACACGGAATTCATATTCCTTCTCAGCTTTAGGTCCTAAGCTCTCCTCCGGATGGAGGAGTTTAGTCCCTAATTCTTTCACCACCGCGAAAAACTCCTTACAATCAAGTCAGCAAAAGCATTTCCATGAAATGTCACTGGGAGGGGAGTGGCCCATTCCCCCAGTTCATCTACCATGTTCACCATGAACAGTCCTGGGAGCCTGGGAGGTGTGGGCCTGGCTGTCACCGAAGGGCCAGGTGTCAAAGGGCCCCCAGCACCCTGCCCCTGGGCAGAGCCGGGCCCCCAGGGCTGCTGCTGCTGCACCAGGAAGAACAGCAAGTGGGTTAGGAAAAGCCTCTCCTCTGCCTTCTTGCTTTTAAGCTCCTCTCTTGACAAATACTCTTTGGCCCGTGAAGGAAGCTTATTTAGTTGATAACTTGGGGGGCACTGTTTCTCTGTCACTCTGGGTTTGTTGTCATTTTAGGGGAGGGTTTTTGGGTAGGAGCGGGTAGGTGAAAGGGGAGATGGAAAACAGATTCCATACTGGCTTCATTCAAACCCTGTTAGGTCTCGTTTCTAACCCTGTGGGATGGAGAAGCTGCAATAAGTACATAACTAAAAAACCAAGGTCTCTTAGGAAAATAGGTCAGGAATGGGGAATTTGGTGTCCTAGAGAACAAAAGATCAAGAAAACCCTTAGGAGGACACGGGATTTTTACACGGAGAAAGGGAGGCGTGGAGTGAGGAAGGACACTTTCCTGAGCCCCAGGATCAGAAACGTTACTTGCATTATCTCATTTAATTCGCCCACAACCTTAGGAGAAGGGTGCAGCGTTTAATCCAATCCTTTCACAGATGAGACACCTGTAATTTAAAGGCCCGAAGCACACCGCCTGAGGGCATATGGCTAGTTAGCAGAATTAAACTTGGTTAAGGGGTAAAGCAGAATTCCTTGAGAATCGGTATTTTTAAATCTCAATTAGTTGCAGAGGGAAGCTGGGAAATTAATTACCTTCTGAGAGGATCTTTAGATTAGTGGGGAAATGATGTTCGGCTCACAGAAAGACAAGCCTGTGAATTTTCTTGTTATCTACTACACGGTTTCAGAAAAGGTGCGACAATTAGAGAAAACTGAATGGTGCCCAAATTCATTTAGTAACGTTCTTTTTCAACCGACAGACCTACTAGATACAAGTAGGCACATGTCCTAATTCTTCAGGAAATTTGAAGAGAAAACAGAATAGCTTTAGACTCTTTCAAATTTAAGAATAATCTGAAATTCTAGTTGGGAAAGAAAACAATCTGTATGATTGAAAGGAAAAGGCATGAAGAGGGTCCTAAAGGTCCAAAGTACAGACCCCACCCACTGAGGAGAAGTGCGGCTTTTGAATCAGACAGGCCTGTCTGGGAATTTGAACCGTGCCAGCAGTGCCTGGCTGTGTGACCACAGGCAACTTTCCTAACCTCTCTGGGCTTCAGCATCCTCACCTGTAAAACAAGGCAAATAAACCTGTGCGAGGTTATTGTGCAGATAAGTGAAATCGAATGGGTGAAAGCCCTTAACGGAGTGCCTGGTGCGTAGTGCATGCTGGAAAGTGTTAGTGTCGCCTAGTGTGAGTGACCCGTGAGAGCAGATTTTGAGAGGGTGGGAAGGCACCAGACGCTGGGCTGGAGGAAGGAAGCCATTAGCCTCAGCTCTGCGACAGTTTTGCCTGGGGCTGGCTCTGGGGGAAGGACACGGGTTCTCACCAGTGTGTGAATCTGCTGGAGAGGACAGACAGCTACAAGCACAAGCAGCGAGGCCTGAGAAGGTGGAGGAGAGTGATAATGGAAAGCGTGGAGCCCTGGTCCCCTTGTCCTCGAATCTTCTTGATCTTGAGATCAAATGATAATACCTCCAGAAACTGCACCAAATGAGGCTGAAGCAAAACGCCCCCAGTGTGGTTTTTAAACTAGTGAATGATTAGCATGAGACAAAAATGTTTGTGTTCTTACTTAAACCTTGAGCTAAGGGGATTTTATTTTTCAGTGTTTTTCAACTGAGACATTTTAATCGTTTTTAAAAAAAACTCAATGTACACAATTTTTGCCTCATTACTTACCACCGTTCTGCCGAAAAATACAAAAAACAAACAGTTATTACTTTGGGGTTGGTGTGTAAATAGAACTGTGAAATCTCTGTTTTAAAAAGTATTGCAAAACGATTCATCAAAATGTTTTCCTCTGGTGTTTTCTGTCACGGAAAAGCTAGATTAATTCTAGAGATTTGCTTTTAAAATAATGTTTTCTTTTCTGATTATGAAAGTAATAAATAGTCATTGTAGACAACTTAGTGTGAGTACTACAAAGCATAAACTATAAAGAAAACAAGAAGCTCTTTAGTTCCACCAATAAGAATCAACCACAGTCAATATATTTCCTTCCTTTTTTTTCAACTTTTTTTAACGTTGGTTGGAACTTCTTTTCCCTCATGTCGCTAAAAATTATTTATTACTTCATTTTTAATGACTGCCTGATTTTACATATTAACGATATAATGTAATTCTCTCTTGACTGTTTGTGGATTTCGGTTTTTGCTATTGTAAATTATCCTCAAATGAAAATCTGTGTACATAAATCTTTGAGTTTAAGATTCTTTTGTAGGATAGACTTGTATAATTTTGCAGGATAGATGACTATACCCATATATAAAAATCTTTTTCAAGGCTCTTGAAATATAGGGTCAAACTGATTTTTAGGAGTAGTTGTAGCAATTTTCAGTCTTAGCAGCCATATAAAGAATGCTGCTCTCTCCTAATGTCCCTAGTAATGACTAACATCATTGCCAAAAAAAAATCTTTTCTAATTTGATAGATTAAAGAAAGGTTTTGTTGTTTTATTTGAATTTATTTGGGACGACTGTCATCAAACAGCTTTTTCAGATGTTCATTAGCCATTTCCTCTTTTGTGAATTACCTATTAATGTCCTTTGCCCATTTTTCTATTGAGGCCTTAATGCTTTTTTAATCTATTTATATAACCCTTTATATCGGCCCTTCTTTGTAATTGTGGCAAATGGTTTTTCCCCCCATTTTATTCTTTGCCTTGTAATTTTGTTCATGATTTTTATATATATATAATTTTACATTTTTACTTAAATGTATCAAGCATTTCTTGTTGGTTGTTTCCTTTGTTTTCTGTTGCTCTACAGAAAACCAGGTCTTGATCTAGTTTATCTACTTGTATTTTTATAATGAATTAATTTTTTGTACATATACCTTTATATTGCTTTTTCAATTTATTGGGCTATGACGTGAGGATCTGATTTCCCTCCCCAAATAGCTAGGCAGGTTTTTCTATACCATCAATTCAGCATCCATCCCTTCCCCATTGCTTCACTGTGCCTCCGCCTCAGTGACCTCTTTTGGTGATCCAGAGGCAGACTTGCTAGTCACAGTACATTAGTAAGCTGCCAGTTCTACACAGCACCAACCAATCAGGACGGACACTGGCTACCAGAAGCATCAGGTTTGGTCAATGAGTGTATCCCAGCCAAGGACCAGCCTTGCAAATATGACCTAAGTTCCTTCATGCAAAAAAAAGAGGTTCCCTTTCAAAGAAAGATCTGTTTAATTGAACTTAACATGTTTAAGAGGGGACTTTCCTGTAAATTGCATTTGGAGTACTTGGATTTTAAACTAACCCTATAGTGATCATTCAACAAATATTTGTTAAGGCTCTAGTATGAGCAGGAACTATTTTAGGATCTTGATCTCTCTCTCTCCCTCTCTGCCTCCCTCATATTGTCAACAAATGCTACGGAATAAATAGTATCAATTTCCTATTTTTTCATGCCAGATTTTTCTCCCTCCATTAAAATAACTGTCACTGTTCTCTGAGATACGCTCCTGGTCAGCTCACCCTCTTCTAATATGACATAAATCACATCTGCCAGTAATTCGGTTAGCTTATTTGCAAAGTTGATAAACTTGGTAAGTCTTCAGTTGCCCATCTGTTTGTCTGTTCCTTAAAGAGCCTGATATTTGCCACTTTCGAGGTGGCTTCATTTTGCATGCATTTCTGGATTTTCTTTTCTATGATAATCATACCAGAAGGATGTCCCAATTGTGCATTCTACCTTTCCTTTCACTTTAAAGTAATTTAAATCACTTCAAGAGAGATTAATGATGAAATTTTCTCTCTCTCAAACTCTTTGTGCAATTATGTTACTAAACTTTCTGAAATCAAGGGAGGGGATCAGATTTTGTGTTGTTGCCCAGGATAATATAGAATGTCAGCACTGTTCTTATACAAGAATAAGACAGCAGCTGGACAAGAATAAGGCGGCAGCTGTGAAGGAGGCCTTGCGGATTTACTAGAGCCCACCCACGGTACACAGGGAGGTGAGGGAATCAGGATTCAGCTAGGATCTGGCATCTGGGATGAGGGCTTTCTAGGGGATTTGCCCCAGGGTCTGACTTTGGACGGATGTCCAGAGCAGAGTAATCTGCTTGGGCAGAACAAGGGGTGAGGAATTCAGGGGGCAATTATGACTCCAGAGCCTGGCAAGTGAGTGCCAACCACAAGGCTGCTAACAGGGCGAGACTTTATCCCAGGGGGAAGGGCTGGACAGAACCAGGTAGGTCCTTACCATGGGGCCCGAAGGAGAAACAGAGCCCCAAAGTGTCTGAGAATAGTCCCAAAGTGAGTAAAAAAATATTAAGCAGTTAACCAGTAAAAAAAGGCTAATCAGATTAAGTTTTCAGCCGCCAGGTAGAATGGGGATTCGAGATAAAAATTTAGTAGAAAAATACAGACATTTCACATTTCTTGCCATCCTAGTTGTGACAATGACACTAGGGAGGGTCCTGGGCATCGACGTTTTTGTGGCATGTAAACCTTGCTGTGTTTCATAATGTGACTCCTGCTGTTCCCTGAAAATCATGCTCTTGCCTGGGATTGAGCCCTCTCCTAATGCCCATTTAAAAATAGCATGTCAGCTACAATCATGGTGTTGTCACTTGCCCTTCAAAGTCTAGGTAACCCATTTCCCAGATTGCGTTGCTGGCCTTGATTCAACTTGGGTGTACCATTCCTCCTTCAATGCCGTGGTTCAGATTGCTAGTTACTTCCCCTCTCAACTGAGAAAAGATGAACAAGGGGGTTAGAACCCTGCTGTGGTTTTCAGGTACCCTGGCAACAGTGAATTTGTATTAATATACAATATAATCAGCCCCTGGTGCCTTTCTGGATGGCTGGGCCTAGTAATTTGTACCAGCTTCCGATCCCTTTTAACAACCAAATTATAAGTGCCACTTACTGAACACAACATATCATCTCTACAGAATATAGTATGACATTTGTAACCCCACAGACTTAGACTGTGGGAGAACTATTATTTTGCTTTGTTCTAGATAATGTAATATGACTTTGAGCTTGTGGTTCACTATGATCCTCAAGCCTTTCTCACAAGGATAGTTAGTTATGAAGCTATTATTCCCCTGACGATGCACTTTTACAATTTTCCCCTGACCTTGTACTTGTGCAATATTTATCCAATTATTTTTAAAAATTATTATTATGTTTCTGATGGATTAGGTAATATATGCCTACTGTAGAAAAACTGTACAACACAGAAAAGCATAAAGAAGCAAATAAAAATAACTTACTATCCACTTGCCCAGAGATAGCTTGTGAAAATTTTGATCTACTGTATTTCTTTTCAGCCTCTTCACTTTGCATACATCTTTTAAGATTTGAAAACATATTGCATATATTATTTTGTAATCTTTTTTATTTAGTAATATATCATGTCACGAAACAGTCTCCTGAAGAATAATTATTTTTATTTAGTAATTTTAAACCAAAAAAATTCCACTTCTAGGACTTTACCTAATAAAAAACTATTGCTATATAGCAAAGATTGAGCAACAAAGAAATTTACTACAGTTTCATTTATGAGGAAAAACTGGAATAATACAAAGATATCAAAAACAGAGTAAACATTCACCTATCCAATGAATTATCACACAGCTGTTAAAATACATTTAAAAGAATACTTTGTAAAATGAAAAAAAATTATTGAAGATTGCTCAAAGGAATAGCAAATTATAAGTCTGCTTGTATGATGTGGCTTAATTTTTAATATGTAACTACATTTTAAAAGATAAGATAATACAACAGACACTACACCCCAAGCATAATGGTTCTATCTGGTTGGTGGAGTTATGGGTGATTTTAGAGTTTAGTTTCACTTTGGGAATATTTTTCTAAATGTCCACTGTGTATGATTATACTGTAATAATAAAAATGAACTTAATTCATTATTTTCATAAATAACATTTTCCCAGTTCAAGGTATCAAAATGTATTTAATCAATTCCCTCTAACCTGGACGGATAGGAAGTTTGTAATTAAATAATGTCACATTATAATTATAAACACCACACTCACCTCTTGAGGTGAGGTAAGTGAAAGCGCTGGGAGGGATTGATAATGACATTTCTTAATCAACAGATAGTGACTCAGGGTTGGGTACATGGATGTTCACTGCATTAATCGTCATGCTTTTTGTATCTTTTAAATAGTTGATAATAATTTTTTAAAATAATACCATAGTAAGAAATGCATACAGCTATATAAATATATATGTATATATATATAATATGTATTTGATTATTTCATTGAAATGATTTGCTAAAAATAAAACTATTAGGTAGAAATGGGAAATTATATTTAAAGCTTTTTATATATTTTGCTATACTGTCCTCCAGGAAGCCTGAAACAATATTTATTCTCACCAGAAGCACACAGGTGCCAGTTTCACCTAGCCCTGACCAACGCCATTATCATTTTAAAAATCTTTGCAAAGTTAGGTTAAAAAGTGTTATCTCCCTATTGTGTTCATTTGAATTTCTTTAATTAGTGGTGAGGAAAACATTTTCATCTGTATTTCATCTTTATTTATCTTTCTTTTCCCTCTATGGCTTTGCCACATCTTTTGCCCATTTTTCTACTGGTTAGACATCTAGTTATTAATATTTATATATTAATAATACTTTCCTCAACAGGTAATATGCTTTGTATTTGAGCTCATGGTCTTTTGATGTTTGCAAGTTCTACTTTCTGTATAATGAAATACATGAAAATTTTCTTCTGTGGGTTTCTTCCCCCTTTACTTTAATATTTAGTAAAGGTGTGTATTCTACAAAAACAAATACATACACATTCATTTACAGTTTTTTCCAACTTGTTTTATGTTTTACATTGAACTCTCTAAGTGATCCATGATTATGGTGTAAAGATCTAGCTACGTTTTTAGCAAAATAACCAGGTCATAATATTCTAGACCCCTGCCCTTTATATTTAATGTGTATTTTCTTTCTGGTTTGAATTGCTCTTTTATCAATTACTAATTACTACAGTCAATTTCTTGGCTTTTTCTTCTGTCTCTTAATCTGTCTCTTTTTGCACAGTTCACCTTGCTATTATAGTTTTTCCACCTTCATAATGCTGTCTTTTCCAATTCTCCTTGGTTGGTTACCTTATTTCAGGTTAAATTTCAAGTCATCTTGTAAAGTTCCAAAAATATTTTATTGGGTTTTTATTGGAGTAGCTTTTAATCTGTCCATAAATTGGGGAATAATGAGGACTTGTGCGGTATTGGTTCTCCCAGTTTGGAAATATGGAAAACTCTGCATTTATGCAAGTTTTACTAATAGCTCTTCAGTTAAGTTTTGTAATTTTTTTTATGTAGGTCCTACAAGTTTATGATAACATTTATTTATGGATAGAAATAAAACTTTAATGTATTATAAATATAGCATTTCTATAAGTTTCAGAAAAATACCCAAGCTTTGAAGGGAGAAAAAAATCATATATCTATCTCATACCATTCACAAAAGTAAAAACTAAAATGGATTAAACATTTAATTGGAAAAAAATTAGACTAGAAAAAATATAAGAGGTATTCTAATCTGGTTGTAGGAAAGATTTTTTTGTAATGTGACACTATGACTGGAAGTCATAAAGGAAAAAATATATATATATAAACACTAAAAATTTAAAACTTCCCCACAGAAAAAGACACTAAAAACAATGTTAACAGGTAATAACAAACTGGAAAAAGTACCTTTAATGTAGAAAGGATTTCTCCAAATCAACAAGGTCAAGATGAGAAAGGACAAGAAAATGCAATATTATGGAAGAGAAAAGAAATAGCCAATAGAATTTTGAAATATAACTTTACTTATAGAGAAATACTAATTAAAACTATAATAAAGTACTCCTTTTCTTCCATTATCTCATTATCAAAGGATTTTTTAAAAACATGGTAATAACCAGGGTGAGGCAAAATTATTAAAAAACAAAAACAAGCACTCCCACACACTGCCTTAAATTGTGAATGGACTGTCTTCTTCAAGGTCAAGTTGTCAGATTTAACAAAACGTGAAGTGTGCTTTCACTTTGACCTACCGATTCTATTTTCAAGAATTAACTACGAATTCTCCCAAAAGATGAACAAAAATGTTAATTGCAGCACTGTCTGTATACTCGTTGCAGGGTTGCTTTTAACTTTGAAGAGGGAAAACAAAAGTAACTGCCTGAATGGAGTCAATGCACCTGAATTCTGAGCAGAGGAGTGACAAATTAGTCTTAGGTATTAAACCATCTTTGCATTTTGAGATAATCCCTACTCTGACACGTATGATTTCTTTACTGCATTTCTGGCTTACGTTTGCTAAGATTTTATTTAGCAAAATTTTTCACCTATACTTGGAAGTGGGATTTGCTATAATTTTCAAACTCACTTTAATATAAAATCAAGTGCATTTATTTATCTTGTTAGTTTCACTTTGTTAGTTTTTGTCTTATGTCAGCCTTTTAAGATTGGAAAGTTCATTGTTTATCTGTTTGATTGGTTGGTTGGTTGGATGGATGATTGGTTGGTTGGTTTTAGGAGTAGGGGAGCACTGTGCTCAGCTCAGCAAAACAAAACAAAATGTTTTCTAGCTTCTCTTGCAGCTAAGTAACTAAGCTCAAGTCCATGAGCTATGAATGAAAGTTTGTGCAAGATCTAGAAAGGCTTTTTAAAGGAAACTAAAGCAGCTGGAAGGTGTACTTATATTTCCAGCTGGAAGCTGTACTTATATTTCCTTTCTCCTTATTTTTTCTTTCAGCTGAAATATGAAGTTATGGTTAAAGCTCCAGCAGTCATTTTGGACTGTGAAGCTACCTTGATAATGGAAAGCAAAGATAGTCAAACAGAAAAATAGAAGGAGCCTGAGTCCTTGATGACTATGAAGATACAAGTCTTTGTACTTCCTTTATGTATAAAATGCTTTTGAAATTTTATTTGTTTTTTTCTAAAACATTAGCTATCCCTCATAGTTTTATGTCATCTGGGAATTTGCTAGGTATACGTTCTTTGGCCCAATTTAATTTTTATTCTCCCAGATTTAATCCATTACATAATGCTCTTTGAATATAATTATTTAACTAACTATAAATCCCACTAATCATACTATTAACTAGCCATATGTTTATGTATTTTCCACCAAGATGGAGAAATACTCTGTCAACTGTCTTCCTAAAGTAAAGATAGCTTAGATTTCTTCAGTCCTCTCTATCTACATATATCTATGGTATAATAAAGAATTTGCCTGGTCTTTGTCCCAGGTTCCTGACAGGGAGCTTCAAAGGCCCTTGGAATTTCCTGAGTGATAGGAGTGTCTTTGTTAGCAAATAGACTCCCAGATAGCTTCAGGACAAGGGCTAGTCACCAGAAGACTAACCTCATGATTAGAGACTTTCAACCCTCTTCAACATCCAGGGAAGGGAGGAGGGCTGGAGATGGAGTTTAATCACATGGCCCATAATTTAATCAATCATGCCTAAACCCCAATTAAAACCAAAGCTTAGTGGAGCTTCCTGGCTGGTGAACACATTCATGTCCTGCCTCCAACAAGAGAGAGCATGAAAGCCCTGCACTCCTTCCCAGGCCTTCCCTGTGCGCATTCTTTATAATAAAACTGTTAAGTATTGCACTTTCCTGAGTTCTGTGAGTAGTTCTAGTGAATTATCAAACCTGAGGGGAGTCATGGGAAACTCCTGTATTGATAGTCAGTTTGCCAGAAGTGTGGGTGACCTGGGGACCCCACTTGCATCTGAGGTGAGGACAGTCCTGTGGAAGACTGAGCCTTTAACTAACGGGAACTGATGCTAACTCCAGGTGGTCAGCATCAACTGTATTGCAGTATGCCCAGGTGGTGTCTAAGTACTGCCCAAACTAGAAATGTATCCAAAAGAAAAAGGAAATTAAGTTGTTTGCTTAGTTCTCACAGACCCATCGTAGTTCCTATGATTACACCTTCTCTTCTAAAGTAAACCACCTGTTTAATGATAGGCTATATATATTTTATTACCTGATATGGAGATTTCATGTGAAATTCCTTTACTCTGTAGGAAACATGAAAGCATTTGAAGTGATTGGATAACCTTTCCCAAATTCTTAGTCTTAGTTCCCTGACAGCAATGTTTGCTCAAGGTGGGAGCATGGTTATTGTAGAATAGTTCTGTATTATATATATAAAACTAGTCTAATGCAGTGATTCTCAACTAGGTGATTTTGCTCCCCAAGAGACATCTGGCAATGTGTGAAGATATTTTTGGTTGTCGTAACTAGGAAGAGGGAGTGCTAATGGCCTGTAGTGGGTAGAAGTCAAGGATGCTGCTCACTACCTTACAGTGCACAGAGCCACCACACACAGCAAAGAGTTTACTGGCCCAAAATGTCAGTACTGCCAACATTGAGAAACCCTGCACTGAGGTTACTTCAGGAGTGGGAGACAAAGCAAGGATGCTACCCAGGCCTTTATGACGCCAAAGGCTGGCCTTGGAATGGCCCCCATTTTGTCTTTAAATGCTCTCAGTTTTTCATTTGAAGCACCTTTTGCTTTGGAATCAGGTTTTTCCTTTTGAGATCCACTCCCTGTTAATAGTCCTTATTTTAGAAAGTTTGTCAGAGGCACAGTAATTACTGTTTCTTCAACTTATTGAAATGTCTTGTCCTAAAGTCTAGGATACCCATGCTTTTTGTGATTTGGCTCCAATATGTTATAATCATTTTTTCTGAAGTTTTCAGCACTTCCATGTCACCCAAGCTTTTTCAGTAGTGAAAATGGAGCCTACTTTGTCATGAGATGGTCATGTCAATAATATTAAATTATACATAAAGAATAAAGCAATGTTCAATATACTTTATAGGTAATGCAAAATATAAACATCGCTATATACATGAGGCATTCATTATTGCCCTTTACTGTGACTTTTGTGTTTTCCTCTTTAGCAAGTAAACTGCTTTCCAAACAGACAGATTCTCCTAATAAATGTTGTCCCTATTGAATTAAGGAGATAGCATCATCTCCTTAAATGTCAGTTGGTATGACTTGTGAGGACAGTAGAGTATGTTGCATCCATTTTTAAGAAGAACCAAGATGTCAGTTAGGAAAGTATATTTTACTAAAGAAAGGATGGAGTCATACTATCTTGGTCCAAGGACTAATGACTGTTGGGTGATGGGAAGAGCTATTTCAAAAATAATTGATAGTATTAACCTTTGGTCCTACCATTCCCACCAAGGATTTATGTCAGACTGCTAAGAAATAAAGAAGGTAACCAAAAATCTAAATCAGCTTTGTAGGAAGCTGGTGTCTGGGGGGAGGTAACTGTTGGTCCTCGATGGGAGCACTGAGCCTGACACAGGAAGGAGCAGAGAATATCGGTTATAGGAGGAGATGCTGACCCATGTCACCTGACCATGACCATCAGGTCAGTCTACTTCTGAGCGGTACGTGGAAGACAGAGAAGCACAAGACCAGCCCCAGGAGCCAGGGAAAGGAAAAGCAGGTGCCACCCGCAAGCCAGTGGTATTGCATTTGTAGACACAGGTGCACTCTCCTGAGAGTGCAGAACCTGAAATTACTGAAGGCCCCTGGAATCCCTCCAGTCACACTAGAGGAGGATTCACTGAGGACACAATGAGATCCAGGGAAACAGGTTGTGGTTGCTAAAGTATCTAAAGCAGCTTGAGCTCTTTCTATCAGAGCTGCTATACAAGTGAATCCACTTAATTCAGTCTCAATTCAGTCCATTTGTGCCTACAACAACTCAAAGGAAGTATTTCTTTTCTGGATATATGAAGAATTATAATTAAACCAACGTTATTTCAAAGGCTTATCAATAATCGATCAACTGGCTGATCCCTTTCCCCCCTTTTGTCAGGTCTGAAATGTTCTCATTAGACTACAAGTTAGTAAATCAAAGCTCTGTTGACATCCAGGAATTTCTTGCAGGGCCCCCAAGTGGAACCTACAGCCTAAGGACATGAACTTGAAGTCATCCTGGAGTCAGATCTGCATAAGAAATGATATGCCTTGATGGAGGAGAGCTGTAAGTCATCCCATGCTCCTCTGAATTTCCACAGACACTGTCCTCTTAGCTCTATGTGGTATGATTTTTTAGATTGTTATTCATTATTTATATATAATTCTCATCTCCTCTCTCAAACCTTATTAAGGAAGCAGACTGAGGGCAGGTTCCAGAACTGCATGTCCTTATCTCCCTTTGTATGCAAGAAGTCCAATGGTTTACAGCCAACATGATATAGTATATTTTGGTTTGCTTATTTCAGTGTTGTCTATATTTACATGAGGCCTCTCACAGTCAGGAAAAGATAGTCAAATCACTTCATATGGACCAAATATCCAAATCAAATGGTTACTTGCTTTTCTCTCATTTTTCAACCATTTCTATTGTGGCGCCTTTTGTTAAATTCAATGTGAAAGTGCCCATCAGAGACCTTTTCAGTGAAACTAAATCCATTTGAGAGCTTCTCTTGATAGCTATCATTATTATATTTATTTTTGTAGAGGGTGAAAGATCACCGCAGGGTGGTGCCTCTATTGAGATACTCGCACAATCGATTCCTACTTAACTTTATTCCTACATCAGCCATTCCAGTTAAGTAGAGCTCTTCAAGCTCCCCAACTTTCATTTTGACCTGGACATTTTGGGTCAGCAGGATTTCACAGAATGGTGATGCCTTCCCTCTTCCACCCTCCCCTTTTTAAGCCTCACCTGGCCTCCCAGGCCTGTTTCAAGTTCCATCCACAGGAGAGCCCTTTCCCACCGCTCCAGGCTACACCAAGCTGCCCCCTCCCTGAACTCTCGCTCACACAGTGTATCTCTTTATCGTTCTCTAACTGTTCCATGTTATATTGGTGCTGTCTCCCCAGGGAGATCATAAACTTTCTGGTATCCCTCCCCTACACATCCTAGCACAATGTTGGACCTTTCTTTTGTACCCAATAAATATTTGTCAACTGACTGGTTTGTTCAGAAACCACAGTACATAGTTGGGATAGGGGGAAGAATTAAAAGCAATAGGCGGCAGATCTCAGATATCATTAAATTTAGATTAATCTAAACCTATATGTTTCTTTTAAAATGAGCATCCCAGTCCTTGGCTCTGGTGCTAGCTGATTGGTCCACCGAGCCTCAGGTTTCTGGGTGTTATTGTTTATTTGGCTTTCCCGGGATGTAACTTTGAGAAAATGGGTTATAGCGCGCTCTTCCTCCACGACACAGCCTATTGATTTTATATGTCATCAATGTATATTGTACGTCTACACTATTACCGCGAGAAGCAGGAGGTGCGCGTAGTTCCGCCAGTGCCGCAGCCGCCGTCCCATGCTGTGCCCTATGGGAAGCCACTGATTCTTACACTTGGAGCTGGGACAATGCAACTTAATCAGACTGACAGGAAACAGGCAGCAATTACAGTGTGCTGCTACATCTGCTGGGTTCCACTTCACTGAAGGAAGAGTTATCTCAATTTTAATGTACATCCCTTTTTCATGTTTCATTTAACCTCTGCTGTATTATTAAACACATCAAAATATAATGACACTCGTTAAAGAAGAAAAAGAGGACAGTTGGGATATTTTGGACTGTATGCCTATCTTTGTAACTTAATTGTATCATTTTTGCTTCTCTTCAGCATCTCCCCCTGGTGAATAACTAATTCAGTATATAGGTATTTAAATAGCGAGCTGGGAACTGGCTGTTTAAACACCTACTTCAACACTGAGTTCAGCTACAATGAAATGTCCCTCAGTCATTTGCCTGTTTTCACTAGGTGTGTTTCTCTTTTCAAAAACATTCTTTTGCAATGTGTCAAAATAGCTCGTTTACCCATTACGGCGGTGTACATAAACTGCTTTAAAAACAGCTCAATGAAATTCCCCGAGAATGTAGTTGTAATATGACTCAAGAGACCTCTGGAACTTAAACTAGCAGGTGTCCCACTCACCGGCCCATCCTGACTTGAGATGCAGGATCCATTAAACCATTCATTTCTGCAAGACAAATGTGATGACATAGCAGGCTGAGCCTCTCACCTGGAGAGGCTTGTTTTCTTTCCACTTTGATTCTCATATCCCCTGTCCTTCTTTGAGCTCCAGGTTCATTACTGCATCTGAAGTATTTACTGAACCTCTCTAAGAATTAAGTGTCCATCAGAGAATAATTGTGACTTCCAAATAGAGACTTTTCCCCTGCATAAGTTTCCAGAGAAATAATAGAGATATGATTCTGGGCTTCTACTTAAACTTTTAAAATATTACTTGATCAAGTAGAAGCTGCAAGATATTTGGGGCAGTTTGTGTGTATTGGGGAAATGGAGGAAAATACTAATAGTTAAAGACATGCTTCTATATAAACAGATATGTAAGCAAAAATTTCCATACTCTTAGTTTTTTCTTTAAAGAATAATCTAATATTATTAGGCATGCCCTGGCCAGTGGGGCTCAGTCGGTTGGAGAGTCATCCCGTACAGCAAAAGGTGAGGTGGCCCCTTTGACTTCCAGTCAGGGCACATACCCAGGTTGCAGGTTCAATCCCTGGTCAGGGTGTGCACGGGGGGCAACTGATCCATGTTTTTCTCTCACATCAATATTACTCTGTTTATATATCTCTCCCTTCCTCTTTCTAATAAATCATTTTTTTTTCAATTTTAAAAGAAAGAAAAAAAGTATTACAGGCATGTCCACAATCAACAACAGTTTGCTGTGACACTAAGTGGTACAAGAAAGAGTCTGGGTTTTCAAGGAGCTAACAATCTAGCTGTAGAATCAAAACAAATACAGAAAAAGATAAGCCAGAGCCCAAACAGGATCCTATCAGTATTGTGGAACTAATTACAGGGCAACGCTCCAATGGCTTATGCTCCCAGTTAGGGAAACAAGAAAGAGCTGAGGCCCTTGAGATCTCCTTTGGTATAAAAGTAACCTGATGTCCAGCCAGTAAGCACCTAAATAGGCTTCCCAAGTGTCTATCAGCAGCATCCATTTGGATGGTTCCTTCTGCCACATGGTCGCTAATAGGTTAAATATTTCCTGGGTAAAATAGTTTAATAAAAGCAGCACTCCTTAACTCCTATTTACTTTATGTGCTCCCTATAGTATCATGATCATCAACCTTAAAAAGACAAAATAAATCTCATTAAGAGAGAAGGAGAACATAAGCTTGGAGCAGTGATCGCAACTAGCCATGGTGAAGGTATTCAGTTCTCCAAGCCCACACAAATTAGATCCCTGGATGCCCAAAGTACTCACAAGCATGATCACAAAACCAATGACAAAAGTCTTGGAATAGAGAGGAGGGCAGATGCCATAAAAACATAAGGATGTATTGTCCTGCCTTCCCAAAAAAAAGAAGGGGAGAAGAAAAGTGCAAATTTCAGAAACTATTAGACTAGTGAGTTTAACGCTTAGCTTCATTAATATTTTCTAATAAATTATTAGGGGTTGACTTGAAGAGAATAACTTTGAAGAAGTGATCACTGGGAGGTAACACAGGCTCATTAAGAACAAGTGAATCTAACACTGAGATCCCACTACACCCCTATCGGAATGGCCAAAATATGAAACACTAACAGCAGCGTTTACTGGCGAAGATGCAGGCTGACGGGAGCTCTCATTCATTGCTGGTGGGAATGCAAAATGGTGCAGCCCATTCGGAAGACAGTCAGTGATTTCGCACAAAACTAAACATACTCTTACCTCACTATCCGGCAATCGCATTCCTTGGTATTCACCCAAAGGAGTTGAAAACTATGCCCACACAGAAACCTGCACATGGATGTTTATGCCCAAACTTGGAGGCAACCAAGATGCCCTTCAGTAGGTGAATGAATAATATCTAGTACATCCAGACAATGGTATATTATCAGTTATCTACCTACCTGTTCTATTTATACATCATCCTTTTAAATAACTCTGTGGTATGCAACTGTGCAATTCTACCACGATTACTAATCCCTTTTGACTATTCCCAGTGTTTTGGTGCAGCAACAACGCAGTGATGAGTCCACACACATGTATCTACGGAAGAGAAAACTCTTAGGTAAACTTCACAAGTGGGATTTCTGGGTCACTGTGCACATTTTTCACGTTGATGCATATTGCTAAATTGCTTTATAGAAAAGCTTTTTTTTTATCAGTTTATATCCCCCCTTTCCCAGCTGTGACGGAGGCTGCCCTTTCCCCCACGCACACAGTCATCATACCAATACTTCAGAGGATCCGCAGAGCGTATTTTATCTTGAGTGATCTGAAAACTCACAAAGGGTTTGTTACTGCTGCTCTTATGATATCTATTTTATTACTACTGAGGTTGAAAATTTTGCAACACATTTAGCCACTGGTATTTTCTTCTTGTGTAAATTACCTATATACATCCCTTGCCCCTTTTTCCTGTTGGAGTGGTTGTCATTTTCTTATACTTTCTAAGTTTTTTTGTAGATTAGGGACATTAATCCTTTGTCAGACATGTTGAAAATAGCCTTTCCTACCAAAAGTAGCCTTAAAGTTTAATTCAAATAGATTTCACCATTAGCCTGAAAGAGTTAGTATGAGTGTCATCTTTGACTCTGGACCCTAACAATGGGAAGAGCGGAATTGGCTACCTTAGGAGCTACTGAATCTCTTGTCATTGGAAATAGTCAGATATAGGCTATTTGGCCAGCCAGCCAGGACATTGTAAGAGGTGACTCAAGATTGAAAGGGTGGTTGGAATAAGTGACTTTTATGATCCTTCCCAGCCCTGAGAATGTAGGAGTTGGTGAGTGAGACAAATATTTAACTTCATGAAAAACAAGCCAGTGCACCTGTGATAACAAGTGAGGAACTGATTCCTATTACACACACACACACACACGCACACACACGCCCTCATGAGAGCAGAATAACCTGAGCTGAGATGCCAACAAAAGGTGTGTGTGTGCATCTGTGTGTAATGTGTGCATGTATAGGCGCATGTGAGAGAGAGATACAGAAGAGAAAAGTACAGCATGGTTAAATAATTACATTTCAGTGTTGTAATATTTTTCAATGTAAAGATCATTTTAGGGTGAAAAGTCAAAAGGACAGACTTCTATTACTAAAGAAAAAGGGAAATAGATATATTTCCAGAAAAGGAAGACCAGAACAACAAACAAGACAGCCAAACAAGCAAACTATGTTCTCCCGTCTTCCAAGTGCTTAACCTGTGAATCATCTGGATAATTGCTTCAACTCACCTTTGCTTTGGTTCCGAAAGGTGGCAGTTATATTAGGAACAAAATTACGAATAGCGTAGAAATTGATCAAGTGTACATGAGCATGTGCACACACACACACATTTTATTTTCCCAATTCCATGAAATAGACACTATTATTAATCCCATTTTACACATAAGTAACTGAGGCAAAGAGAAGTTAAATCACTTGCTCAAGTCATACAGCTAGTAAGCAGGAGAGTCAAGATTCAAACTTGGGCAGCCACATTCCAGAACCCAGCACCCAACCAGCACTCAGTGCTGCACCTTTCCCAGCATGGTGGGTGCACTGGGCTTTGGAGCCCATCGTCGATCTGGCTTCAAGGCTTCAATACCTAAAAGCTGTGGGACTTTGGAGGAATCATTTCCCTGCCGAGCCTCAGCTTCCCCATTTATGTAATAATACTGGTGTCTTGCTCACACGGTAGTTGTGAAGATGAAACAAGATCATGTTAGAATCCGAAACATAGGAAACAATTACTAAATCGCAGCTATTACTATTACTTGCTTTAGGCATAAAGGACATAAAAATTTGAGGCAAGAAATTTCCTAAAGGCAGTTAAACCACATTATATCGCCAGGCCTTTTAAAAATGTTGGAAGCACTTCGGGAAAAATACCAGGCTGGCAATGAAAGCCTCCCCAACTCTTCAAGCGCTGTGAGGGTGATAAGGCCACTTGCTTCCAGAAGGGTCCTGTTTTCCTCCACGCAGATCCCTAAAGCTCTGGTCGGATTGGGTAATCTCAGGTGATAAGAGAGATGTAAGGAATTAAGGCCTCTGATAAGGCACTGCGCTTCTGTTTGCCCATGCTTTGAGGAGATATGGGTGGCACAGATAAAATATTGGCAAAAGCCCCAGGTGGGCTTAAAATGACTCCTCGTGCCCTGGAGAGCTGGAGGGCTGTGACATCGGGGCTGACCTGCTACTGTGTTTGTTCTGCTTATCTCCGAGCGTGCTCAGGGCCATCAAGGGCCTGGTTAAGCGGCCTGCACTCTTTGGGGACTGGAGTGAGAGCTTCGGGGCTTCTTGTCCACTGGACTCTGAAGGGAGCAAGTGCTCCTTGGTCTCCAAATGCCATCTTACGTCATCATTTGAAAACACACGCAAATGCAGGTGAATTACAGACAGGACATTCTGCCAACACACAAGGACCAGATGTATGGAGGGGTAAGGCTGCGACATCGGACCAGGGAGAGTCACTGGCACGGGCGATGTGCTGTGGGACCGCTGAGGAGGGGCAGTTAATTTGGACTGGATGAAATGGGGAGAAGAGAGGAGAGGGAGGAAGGCTCCCAGGGAAAAGGGTCTCTGAAAGGGTCCTTGGATGAAGAATGAACGGTGTTGACGCGCAGAGCAGAAATGACGGATTCTCGAGGCAGGGGGCAGGCATCTTCACTGTGGCAGCATTCACACCCAGACCTGAGCCAGGTCATGAAGAATTCTATAGCAAGGAAGTTTACCACTCACCAGACTTTGCCGTCCCCCTTTCCCATTCCTCCCAAACTTCATACAACATACAGCTCTGCCCGTTAACCTATGCCATAGTCAAAGCAATGCAAAGAAAACAGCTTGCTGAAGATGGGACAGCATTTCTAAAAGTGAGGTTGACTAGAGCGAGAAGAAGCAGTGATGTTAGCGGGAATGTGATTGGTATGACTTTTGGTCAAGCAATCTACCACTGTCCGGCAAAATACAACAAAAAAGTAATGCGTGGAGTCCTCGATTTGGCATTGTCACATTTATAACTCTGTCCTACGAGGGAAAGACATATGTGAGGGTCTAACTTGTTTATTCAACAAATATTTCCTGTGTCCCCATGTGTGACAAAGCACAGGCGTCCCTACCAGAAATGCGATAATGAATAAGGCGGATAAACCTGGCCTTGGTGCAACTGACATGAACAGATGAGCACATATTTCATTTAATTTCAGACAGCTGCTATAAAATTAAGATAGCTTCTTAATTTTTAAGAAGAAATAGAATGACAGAGGGAGGTTCTCCTTGAGAAGGTGACATTCAAACAAGATTCCAAATTATGGGGGGGAATGGTCCATGCAAAGATTTAGGGGGACAGCATCTTAGGCAAAGAACATAGTTAGCATAACAGTAGGTATGTAAAATGGCAAAATAAACCAACGAGCAAAAATAACAGAAACAATGTGATGTTCGTATTTTCAGACTTGGTTAAGCCAATGTGTGTCCTTGAAATGGAATACTATGCAGTAAAAAGGTTAAGATAATTCTCATGTATTAATAATAGAATGCTCTCTAAATTATATTAAAAACTTACCTTTAAGTTCAGTTGTTAAATATGATATATTCTATTTGTATGGAATAAGCATAGCAAATTTCTAGAAGGATGTGTAAAGACCCATCTGTAACAAAGACATGTAAAAAGCAGCTTGGGTGTGCATCTGAAGTTCTGAGGGAGAAAGAAGACATTAGGTTTGCATTTGTATGTTCTACACTACTAAATTTTTATCAATACATGTACAACTTTTTTTTTTTTAATCCTTACCTGAGGATATTTTTTCCATTGCTTTTCAGAGAGAGTGGAAGGGAGAGAGAGAAACATGGATATGAGAGAGACACATCAATTGGTTGCTTCCTGCATGGGCCCTGACCAGAGCCAGGCATCGAGCCTGCAACAGAAGTAAGTGCCCTTGGCCAGAATTGAACCCAGGACCCTTCAGTCCAAGGACTGATGCTCTAACCACTGAGCAAAACTGGCTAGGGCTAAGTACAATTTTTATAGATAAAAATGTTTACTTTCTAATAAGATTAATTTTTAAAACTTTTTGCAAACAAACAGCAAACAAAAATGCCTTTAAGGTATCTCTGCTCTTTTACTTGAATGATCTGAGAATTTGTTTATTGCAACCCCTTCTGGGATAATAAGTCCTTCCAGAATTGTTTTAGAATGATTTATCTTTCAGAAAAACCGCCTAACACAGTTCCTGAGTTGTCAGAGTGCAACAAAAGGTAGCCCCTGGATCCACAACTATTCTTATGTCCCAGGCTGACTTCATGCAGTCACAAAGAACCCCATGACTATAAGGGCCTCACATTTGATTCAATGAAAATCTGAATAATTTTTGGATAAGAGGCCCACATTTGCATTTTGAACTGGACCCCACAAATTATGTAGCTGATCTAGCTTAGGGCACAGGGCCATTTGTGGAGAACTGAGATTTGGAATTGGCCACACTGATTGTCTGTTTCCCAGTGGCATATGTGTGAAAAGCTAGTATCAGCAGGCATGGACAGTCACCTCTGTCCCACCTGAGGGGTTCTGTGCCTCGCCTCCACTTGAGATATGCATTAAAGGACCCTGGGCTCAGGTATCACATCTTCTAATTTTTCAAGAAAAGTTGGAAATCCAATTTTTAGTGGGAAAATCCTAACTTTTAAATGTTTTAATTTATAGGGAGTATTAAATAGAATATGTCCATACATCAAATTTGTTTTTTATGTTTCTAAATTTCAAGCTCTGTTGTCTTTCCTCAAAACACTTGTCAACAACTGTGAGCAAGAATTTGTTGGTTAGTCCCAGCCAGGTGTGGTTCAGTGGTTGAGTGTTGACCCAGAACCCAAGAGGTCACAGTTTGATTTCCAGTCAGGGCACACGCCTAGGTTGTAGGGGTGTGCAGGAGGCAGCCAATCCATGATGTTTCTCTCTCACCAATGTTTCTCTCTTTCTATCCCTCTCCCTTCCTCTCTCTCTATAAGAAATCAATAAAAACATATTAAAGAAGAAAAAAAGAATTGTTGTCCAGGACTTGCATTTTCACACATGAACCAGACACAGTTTGCCCCTAACAAAATGTGTAGGACTGAACTAGCATGAAATACAAGTCACATCAGTGCCACGTCCAGCTGTTTTCAAGGCCCAATGTCAGTGTGGTGAACACAGTCTTACAGGGTTTCAATATCTTTCACTTACTGTTATTTGCCTTCGTTTAGAATGTTCCGGCACTATCGTTCCAGGGGAAACTGGTGAATTTAATACTTGCTTTATATTTTCAGGATGCTCCTCAATTGTGATGTGAAAACCAAACAAAACCCAAAAGCAACTCTGGCGTTTGTTTGGAAGGTTGTGTGTTTGAGCAGTGCCATGTGAGAATTTCACAAAATGAGAACCAGCCTTTGGACATTCTCTCATCACATAATGTACTTTGCAACTGCAAACACTCAAAAAGTCTTTTAGAATCAGAGGATTTGAAAAAGAGATGAAAGTAATGCTAAAATTAAGAACCATGTAGCACAAATAATTTAATACTTCTTCAATTCCTGGGTTTTAAACGAGCCATCCTTTAGTATCCTACATTTAAATAGTCTCTTAATGGATTTCCTTGCAAATCCCAGGTTTTTCTGTTTCAAATCGGATCTTTCCTGGATTTGAGATTATTTTTTATTATTTCATGGTAAAAAAAAAAAAATAGAGCCTTAGTATCTTAAGAATGAAGACAATACTTTAAAGGGCCAGGGAAATATGGAAATGCTCTTGGTCTAGAAACTCCTCACCTCTTCGCAGCATATTATAGGCACATACCTTCTAAGTTCCCCGTGTCCCTTGTGGACCCCAGTGTACCATGACCGCCACTACAGAGGTCTCATAAAAATGGCCCGTGCCCCAGGGGTTGGCAATATGGTTATAGTGCCCTTCCTCGCCTCTATCCACTCAGCAAGTCCTCAGTGGTCGCTATAAACTTTAACTCTTTACGACCAGCAGTTCAAGTCAATCAGTTTCTAATGATTATAACTGTACCAGGGATGCTAACTACTGGTGGTGAAAGAATTAAGCAATCTTAGGAAATTAGCTAGAGGACTGTTGAGTTTCCTTTGCATTTAAAGAGGAAACGTTAGAGGGGTGGGGGCACTCTCTTCATTCGGTCCCACATTATTGGCTAATGTCGCATGGCTGGGAACAAGTTCAATGGACAGGCTTCTTCCCTTTGTGCCAGACACTGAGGTTTTCCCAAATACTTTAAGCATATGAAAGAAGAATCTTGCTTTCCTCCTATTTTCTAGGGTTGCCTTTTACTGTTTGCAGTAAAAGTGAGTGGCTAGCGGATCTATTTCTCTGCCTCCAGACCTGTTGATATCTTTCCTTTAAAGCAAGCCGGACTGCTTATGAGTTACCACACCTGAACTATCTGTAGTCTCCACCGACATAAGACTGCGATGACTTGATTGCAATAAACAACTTCGTTAGCTTCTTGTCAGCATTATATTAAGGCTCAGAGTTGTTAGACAAGAATGTGTACTTTCGCATTTTCCTCCTATGCATATATACACATGAGTAATCATCTTAGAGGCAACAACATTATCTTGATTTTCCAGAACAAAATAACCTTGCATGCAAAAAGCCAAATAACTGACTATAACACAAACTTAACTTTCCTGGAGCAATCATGGCTCTTTACACATTTGTTATTCTGTTTGACACACACAATAAATCGTAATAGTTACCAAATTACTGTTCGGTTTCGAATGATGTGCGCACATCTATAATCTCAGTTAGCTGCTTGCTGGCCTGCTTCAGGAATGTCATTGCATCCTCCGGGGTAATTCTATATCAGTGGCTTTTCCACATAAATCTAGTCGCTGGTTTATATTAATGAACTGTCACAGTTTCTATTGTTTCCCACGGCCTTGCAGCTGTATTCCTTCACAGGTGCTTGGCAAATTAAAATGATGCTGGTTCGGGGTTTCAGCCTGATACAAAACCACCCCTTCAGCAGATTGTTCAGAAGTTATTCATGCAGGAAACACATCTTTGCACTCGACACTCAGCTTTCCCGTTTATCCGATACCCAGGCCTTTATTGGTGCTCTGAGTTTCTCTTTTCCTCACCAAAGAAGTACAAAGGGAGGTTGTCTTTCTTGCTTAGAATATTTCTATTAAAGAATCACAAGCCCTGGAAGCATTATTTTTTAAGTAATGTGTTCTTTTCAGTCAATTCTAACTGTGTTCACGGATCGCAAACATTAATTACTCATGCTTGCAGATTATATATCTTTTGGGGTTGTTTTTGTTAACATTCATTACCCAAGGGATCAACAGACAGGAAGAAAATTATTACATGCTAACTATTCAAAACCTCACTGAAAATTCACTTTTGGATCTGTTATAGCCTTTGTTATAAAATACTTTGCTCATGACTGAGTTCTACCAGTGAAAACGAGAATCGTTAACATATAAGTACCTATTCAATGAAATTATTGGGCTTCTTTCTAGAAGCAGCACCATCTCTCTGTGACGCACCTCCCTAACCCTCCTTTCTTGGCCACTGGAGGCCGTCAGAGACTCAGCTCTGGGGTGTCCTGGGTTACCCCTGCAAGGAGTCACCGCACTGTAAATTCTCTCAGGTGCCCCAGCTCACCCACAACTCTTCCAGGGGGATTCTATGTATATATTTACCTTTCTCCGTAATGTAAGACCCACTGCCAAACTGCTGCATACTAAAAGTTATCTATGACCTCTCAGTTTTCATATTTACAATTTATTATGATAGAGATGCAAATGCTAATGCTTTGGGGATAAGACAAAGACATCTTTCCTTTTAACCTCTCCCAAAAACATATGTGGCATAGACTGTTGGAGGTCTACCTAATGTCCAATTGTCCATTCTATCCATCATCCATGTTAGAGAGGAAGAGTGAACTACATTTCCCAGCCTCACTTGCAAATCTGATAGTCAAGGAGTTGCAAATGGAAATGAGTACATGCAAGCCTACCCATAACATCTGGAGGGATGGGCACAAGAATTCAAGGTGGGGGTGCCTAAATATTTAAAAGTTGTCAATCAGGTTACCAAAGTGCTAAATAAAATTGCCTCTATAAGGTTACCTTGACCAATATACCTTCATAACATCTGGGGGCCCCAGAATACTTGGCCTCTTTCAAGTTCCAAGCCATGGGGTAAGTCTGTCCAGGTGACCTGTTTCCTTTCTCCTTCCCTCTGCTCCAACCCACACAGCAAGGGTACTTAACTACATGCATGTGAACAGTCCAGCCTTGACATCCAAGCTCCATCCACATTCCTCTCCACCCACCGCCTGAATACAATGTTCCCTTGGCCAGCTCTCAGGCCTATGGGTATGCACACCAGTGATACATTCTGCCCCCAGGAGCACAGACCCACAGAAGAGGCCCCTACAGACCTAGAAGTGGACTCTGGGTCCTTTGGGCTGAAATTTCAGGGAACATTGTTCAGAAGAAATGGGTGGGTTCTTGGTAGGCAATTTCCTTTGGAGTAAACAATTCTTAATGTGAAGAACACAGATAAAGTAGCGCCAGAGCAGGCCCTAAAAAGCCTGGGTTTGACCAATTCTGGGGCTTCTCAGAAAGTTCTTCAAAGGAGGTTGACTGAGCTGGTGCGTTCCTTTTGCCCTTTTTCTCTCCTTCCTTCTTTATACATGGAAAAGCAAACATGATGACTGGAACTATGGCAGCCCTCTTCTCAGCATGAGGATTAAGCCTTTCCTTTAAGACTACAGAAAAGAACTAGAATAAACCAAGGTTTCTGTTGACCATGTCAGCTGCAGACTGCCAACCTGTGGATTTCCTTTGATGTGAAAGAAAAGTAAGCCATGTCTCGTTGCATCCGTTACCTTTTAGTCTCTGTTAGTTACAACCAAACACAATGCCTCACTGTCATAGATGTGTACATGTTTATTGGTAGATATTGACTGCCTTCACTGTCAATAATCTTGTATTAAGGAGAGCCTCGGTACACAAATATGCAGATGCTAATGGGGGCTTAACAAATGTGTTTTACATAAAATAAATGGCAAAAGTGGGAGTGAAGGAAGGGGGCATATCAGCAGAGGCAACGGAATGAGTATATGTGGTCTAGGCATATTTGGAAAATGGGGAGTAAGACAATTGTATTCATGGAGGAGGGAGATTACTGAGATCTCAGGTAAGCTGGATAGATTGAAACCCAACTGGGAAGGAGAAACAAGTGTAGAGTAACCAATCCCTCCCACTCACCTGCAACTAGCTCTGCTTGGTAAGCACTCAATTAAATGGTACCTTTGTGAAGACGTCTTTCCCCAGGGAAAATTAATTGTATATATGTAAGTACACATATACTCACACTCACACTGTTATCCAAGTTTACAAATTTGGTGTGTTGTAAAATATTAGTATTAACTCATTGTACTTACAGGCAACTGTTTGTTTGTCTGCTGGCTCCTCAGAGACTGAAAGGTCACTGAGGATCAAGCCTTGCCTTGCTGTCTTTTTACCGTCAATACTTAGTCTGGAGCTTGACATATGGTGAGTACTCAGTAAACCTTAGTGATAATTAATTACTTGGGAATATAATGTTACTAATATTATTTATCAATAGTAATTAGTAATAATTACTTGGGGAGACATTGGGAAACTATTAGAGGAAATAATTTCTTCAAATGGATATTTTTATTAATCTGCTACTACTGAGCTGGATGTCTTGAGGAAGAAAAAAATAAAAAAGGCTATTCCAATGGTCCAGGCTTAAAGACATTCCTGATACTAGGAGGAGAGCACCAGGAATAGAAAGTGAAAAGTAGATGTCATGATCACTGTGAACACAAAGAAGGTAGCAATCAGATTAAATTCAAACTGCAAGGAATGAGAGGAATTTACAGATGACATGGAGGTCTTGAGATTAAGTCACCATAAAAATAATGATATTAGAGGGGGAAAAATATGAAAATCAAGCATTTGAACTTGCTTCAATGAGCAACAAATAAATACTGGTTTAATCTTATTAAGCAGCCATTGAGACATTGAAGTAATAATGTCTAACAGGAAATTGGAAATGTGATAATATTTTAGAGTGTTTTACAATTTTTTTCATTGATTTTAGAGAGAGGAAGGGGGGAGAGAGAGAACACATTGATTTGTTGTTCCACTTATTTATGCATCCATTGGCTGCTTCTTTTATGTGCTCCAACCAGGGATCTAACTCGCAACCTTGGCACACTGGGATGAGGCTCTAACCACTTAGATACCCAGTCAGGGTTATTTTACAATTTTTAATATTGGTGAATTTGCATTCAACACTCTCATTTTGTTTTGTTTTTTAATTCAATAATAAAAACTCAAAATGTTATTTTCTCTATTTTACAGATGAGGAAACGGAAGAGATTTAATCAACTGCCCAAGGACATAGGGCCAGTAAGTAGCAGAGCTGGGATTCAAATTCTGGAAGCTCAGCTAAATGACCATCCAAACCAACCAACTTGAAGCTATAGATTGTCTTTGGCCTGCCCAATTCTGGGAGGACCCAGAATCTTGATTGCAGCAGTCGGTGGAATCTACTCAGTCTGTACTCTCATATTTAGAAGTAAATTTCCCACCAGTGATTTTCAAGTTTTACATGGGATTAATGCATAGTACCCCCCCCCAAAAAAAAGTGGGGGATGGGGAGTAGCAGAGAAGTACTCAGTTAGGGAGAATTCTGTATTGCAGGACTTCTCTGAGCCTTTAATATGCTAATAACCTTGTGAATCACGAAGATTAAAGTAGAGTACAGAGCCTTCCCAGACTTCCCGACCAAAGAGTCCTTTATTTTTCAACATCTCAAAGGGCTGGTGCTCCATGGGACCCACTTTGGGAAGGGTTTCTCAACTCAGTACTTCATGAAAACAACAAAAGTTTTATTGAAGATGTCTGAACCCACACTATAGAATAAAATCAAAATACTCTTTACTATAGAGTGGTGGTCCCCAATCTTGACTCAATCACCTAGAAACTTAAATATATATATATATTGAAGACCAGGCAACACTCCCAGCTACTCTGATTTCATTGTTTTGAGGTAGGGCCTGGGTATCAAGTGTGTTTAAGGTATTCCTAAAGTGTAGTCAAGTTTGAGAAGATCTGCTCTAAAAAAATCTTAAGCATAATTAGATGCATAAAACTACAAGTGACGCACCTTGGGGTTCTAATATCAATTTCTAATTTCCTATCATTAAGGAATCATCGCTGTTCTGATCAGGACCTGGACTTCTCTTGCCTCATCGGGATTCTCCTATGTACTCCACCTTCTTTACTGGCATGCACTGATAATTGATGAATGCCATTTCCAACTATCAGATTCCTTATTACATATATTGCATTACATTGCATTCTCTGTCATTCAGTTGTCCAATGTTGACACAAGTACAGTTTTTTTAATCAATAGCATTAAAAGAGTTGGCTTCTTCCAACACATATTCTATCAGTTATTTAAACTTCTCCCAGTTGCACAATGCTGTGATTCTGTTACATTTCTTTCTCTCTATAATTGGAACTCTCTCCCTCATTGGTGTCTCCTGTTGCCTCTGTGTTTTGCCCTTGTGATGTATTCTGCCAGCTAGAGAAGAGATAAGATGGTGGTCTTATATTGTTTTTATTTTTAGCTTTCAGACTGAGGTTGAGGCAGAAATGGATTCATTTCAGAAAGAAAACACTGACTCTAGAACATATCCTGAATGTGTTTATCAACTGTTCTTCTTAAGTTGATCAGCTCAGTAGTTCACTCTTTCAGTGTTTCGCTACCATTTCCATTTGGGTGACTCTACAGTCTAGGATGGTTGCTCCTATCTGCCCCTAGATCTCAGATAATCTACCTGCAGAAAGTAGGGGGATTTCTGGTCCCAGAGGTAGGCAAATCACTCTACATGAGCACATTCGGGACCATTGAAAGCTCAGTCATAACTCTACTCCTGGGAGATGTCAGTCACAAAGTGATGCCCACAGAAGTCTGCCAGGCAGTGAGAAGTGATGGAGGCTCCGCAGGAAAGGGTGTAGAAGACTAGATAAAATTGAGAGAAAAGTGGGAAGAGACAGAAAACAAGGAAAAGGACAGGAGGGAGACAGGAAAGAAGAGAGGGAAGGGATGGAGAGTATAGGAGGAGGGGAAAGAAGGAAGGAGGACAGCTGAGGAGGGGAAGGGAGGGGAGAACTAGGATGGAGATACAAGATATCATCCACCATGGCCTCAGGTGCTATTTAACTTCATACTTTGTCTAATCCTTCCCTAGATATCAACCAGATCATACCACGGTAACTAATCCCTGTTCTCTGAAAGGTTATGATCAATAACAGCTTTATGATGGTGGTGATACGTAGTTAAGTGAGAGCCACCAGCCCTTGACTGGAATTCAGATAACAGTCACCGAGTCACCCAATTTTGTGCACAAAAGCAAAGCTCAAGTTTTAATTCTAGTAATACAATATCTCATGGAATTATTAGGAGGACTTTAATCTGCCTTTTTAAATTTATCAAATGGAAAGATATCGCCTGTCTACAATGTCTTTCATGACTTCGATTAAACCTTTCCCATGGACTTAATTGCCGGGGCCTTTTCATCGAGCTTCGTGTTAACATTCATTATAATATTCCCACCTGCTCTGATATCAGCCCGGCTCATCCATCACCCCCGCAGGGATATGGTCACAAACAGGGCCACTAGCTCATTCTGCATCGTGGCAAACACTCCAACACAGCTGGAGATCTATTACCTACCTCTGATTCGATCATCTCAGGCCGGGCTGGCCCAGGCCTTTGACTCACTCACTGTACATGTTGATACTGTAATTGTGTTTAAAAGTTTCCCCTCACCACTGGCAGAGTCTAACTCCAAACAGTGGAGGAGGGAACTATTTTCCATGAGACCTGGAACAGGCTCATCTACTATGGATCCCCCTAAGCAATTGGGGCTCTAAGCAAATATGGAACAAATTTCAGGCACAGATGGAATGTGCACACACACACACGCAAAACCACACCTACCCTCCCTCTTTCTCTCTGTCTCTTCCCTGTTTCCTCTCCTCTCGCTTTGCCTATCGAAATGATTCCACTTTTCTTCACTTCTTCCATATAACCTGAATTCTCAATTGCTATGACTTTGTATTCCTCATTACCATTTCATAATTTATAAAGTCGCTTATGTCACTAGGAATGTTGATGTCTCTTTAGGACTGATTCCTTAAAAAATATGTCCACATAATTAATGCAATCTTCCTGCAAATAAGGTTTGACTTCCTCCAAAAATGCCACAAACTCTTAACGTTCTCCATGAAAAGAGATGGGCTGCTCTTCTGGCAAGGCTGTGATACAGCTGTTTCATGGCTCCTGTCTGATTTGTGGGTGGCGGAGGAGTAAGAGTCTATTATACCTTGGAAAAATAGATACCCCACCTCCATTCTGAGTTTGAACTCAGTTCAGTAGTCATGTCTTCACCAGTGTAGCCAGCAATGCTTTACTGGCTTTGTGTGTGAGCAGGCAGGGTAGAGAATTGCCTGTGCATGTAGGCAGGCCATAGGCTTTGTTTTGATGGAGCACCTTCAAGGAGCAGGTTCCATTGGGGTGGAGGTTCTGCTGGTTGTTGATTTGGTCTCAGCTTCCCCCAGTGACAGCCTGTCTCAACACTGTCAATACCTCTTCAGCGCTGACAATGAGCAGACATGATGGCAGGCTGTTCTTGTCTGCTCACTTAATGACTTCACTGATGACATGCAGGTGTGCACGGCTGTTGTACCTAGTCTCGAAGCTTCGTGTTCTCCTGGGTAGCTGGAGGGCTGGCTCCATTAGCTTCCAGCCTTGTGAGAATATACGAAACTGTTCTGGGCGCTTGCCAGCTCGAGACGAGCAATGTGTGGTCATAATGAATCCCTGACTTACAATTTTCAAGACAGCGTTAAGGAAATACTAGGTCACTTCATGTAACAGACTGAAAAGCATCAAGACCATGCTTTCGGTTACCAGCAGTTGAGAAAACTTTTCTTCACCTGACATGTTACAACTGTAACACTGTTCAGCCTTTAAAAGCAAGGAATTTAAACATGATCTTAAACATTCACTAAGAGATCTGCTTCGTTCCTTTGGTGGCATTTCAGTCATCCTTCTAGAGCATGAGAGCCAGTAAAGCTTAGTGTTTATGCACATGAGCTCTGCCACGAAGCTGTCCTGATTGGGATCACAGCTTCGGGCAAAGCACTTAACCTCCCTGTAACTCAGTTTCCTCATCTTCACTGTTGGAAGAATGGATAGTATCTGCCTTCTAGGGTTATCATTAAAATCAAACCACACCTGGCACATAGCGAGTGCTCAATAGTGCCGGGCTGTTATTAATGGAACTGAAAACAAAAAGGAGGTGAAATGATTTTTCTTAAATGTACAGGAAGAATCTGAAACAGTCCTGGGAATCCAAAGCAGGTCTTGAGCTCACCTTTCCACAGCTGCATCCACCAGATAATATCCCCCTGGACAATGTAGCGATCGGTGGTGATTGAGTGATTGATTCCTTTATACGGGTTTGCTTGTTTACGCTGCTGCTCACCACTTTTAAGGACACCTTTCCCCTGCAGTTGTTTGTTCTTTTTCCTAATTGTCGTCTTGGGTGTCTAGTGCTGACACTGCTGCTGAAGCTTGTGCAGACTGTATCTGTCAACACAGAGCTCGACGTGGCCCCTGATGAACCAGTTTCCAGTTGCTCCAGAATGTGAATATGTTAATTTGCTCGGTTGCCTTGATTGAGGGTCCAGGACTGTGCGCATTTATGTAGAATGAGCCTTAACTTAGCCAATTATCAAATATTGATATCTATTATATGCAGGTAGGTAGGATGCGGGAATGGCAGAGGGATGACTAAAGAGAGGAAACAGACATTATTTCAGGGCCTTGCATGTTCTGGGCACAGTGCTGGGCCCTACAAATGATTGTTTTATTCAACTGTCATCCCATTTTACAGATGAAAAAACTGAGTCTCAAAGAGCTTGTGCCAAAAACAATTAAACTTCAGATGGCTAATTTCAGAATTGACCAGGAATAAGTTTATGAATGGACATTATTGGCACATGAGTGAAAGAAATAAACGTCATGTGGGTCCTTGAGAAAGACCCATTTGCATTCCCACTCATTGAGTATCTTGTCTCTCCTTGCTAAAGCTAATCTCTTCACCTGTACCTTGGATCCCATCCTTTCTAGGACCATCCAGTACCAGGTCGCCCCACACTGCCCTAATCCCATTCCATATGTTCTATTTCTGCACATCATTTGCAGGTGCTGCTAGCCTTTTCCAGCCCCAAATCCACTTACACGTGACCCTGAAGAGTGTGCATAAAAGCCAGAGGCAAGATGCATCAGGAGGGGCAAGTTAACGTAGTGGCCAAGAGCTCAAGCCATGACCCAGACTTCCAGAGTTAGCAGCCTGATTTCACCATTTACTAACGTGCTCTGCCCCAGTCTCCCCATCTAGAAAAAGATGGGAACAGCTGTTTAACTATGTCATAAAGTTGTGGTGAGAATTAAAAGAGTTAACACAAGCGCAGTGCCCAAAACATCACCCACCACTGTAGATATGCTCAGTCAATGTTTACCATTCCATGTAGAGACAGGTTCTACTTTATGTTCCTACTCTCATATTCAGCTTCTGTATTCTGGCCCTTCAACTAATAGTGAAAATGCCAATGTATGCTCTGCTTAAGCTCATCAACTTCAACTCCCATCTAGATTTCCACTGTACACATAGTCCCAGCTCCAGCATTAGTCACAGATCTGATGAAAGCTTTTTTTTAAATTAATTTATTGTTGACAGCCTCTGGTCCTACTGGCACTGCTGGCCAGGCCTCGGCCCACACAGAGAATCATACTTGAGGCCTTAGGTCCTAGAGCCCTCACCCAGTGGCCATACAGCCAATGCTGTAGGATATAAACACAATGCCAGGAATAAGGCTCACGATCTTCAGAGCCCAGCCAGCATTTAGTCTTCCAAATATTTACCCTCCATATGTTTTTTCACGCTCCATACTCCTGAGGGATAAGGGAAAACCCATCAGACTGCTCAGCTTCTTGCTAATACGGCAGCTCTACATAGGAACAAATTGCTCATTGTTAACAGTGGAATCCTAACAGGTAAGAGGATTGTTGTGTAGGGCTGGTCTGTTCTCTTAACTGCTATAAAGAACATATTTTACACCCCACGTAACAACCACACTCATTAAATCTTCTCCTCCCTCTGAAATATTCTGCCGAAGAAACAATCCTAGCCCAAGCTTATACCTCTTCCAAGAACAAAGCCACATGGATTTGACTGATTGATGTGACATGGTGTGAAGGTTTGGCCCCTCATCCTAATGTAGGAAACTCTGAAAGGTCCAAACTTCCCATAGGATCGGCTGGATCCTACAATGAGACTGCATCACAACCCAACTTCTTCTAAATATGATTCCTTCCCTCCCTCACCCTAGGTGTTGATCACCAAAGCAGTCTAATAAACTCACACGCACTAACCTCCATCTCAATGTCTGCTTCCTGGGAAAACCAATCTGCAACACCCAGACTAATCCACAAGCACGCTTTGTGAAATGGGGCCCCATAGCCAATGTAGATGACTATGCCTGATTCCCCAGATAGAAAGGTAATCATTAACCTAGTGAGTATTTGTATCTGTTCCCTGCATGAGGATGCACAAGAACCCCATATGCGAGCTGATGGGGATCAACTATAAAATGCTGGCCGTGGGCACCCCAGGAATATAGACTTCCTCACCTTGCTCATTTATCAGAAGCCCTGGTGTAGGAAGGCCTAGACTATTCAAGAGGTCCAGGAATTGCCAGGGTTCCCAGGGCCCACTTTTGTCACACTGACACAATATCAACTCTTTGAGAAAGGAAAAAGTTCATGTGACTCTTGGCCATGGTTATATCCTTTTTTTTTTAATCCTTAGCAGGGGATATTCTTTCCCATTGCTTTTTCAGAAAGAGTGGAAGAGAGAAAGAAAATCGATGTAGAGAGACACATTGATTGGTTGCCTCCCGCAAGTGGCCAGGGTCGGGTATGGAGCCTGCAACCGAGATATGTGCTCTAGGCCAGAATTGAACCTGAGACCCTTCAGTCAGTAGGCCAATGCCCTAACCACTGAGCCAAACCAGTTAGGAGTATGGTTGTATCTTTTCTGCACCTAAAAACTGTCCTCTCTCATATGCCAATCAACTTAACCATCCAACTTAATCAACCACTCCACCAAAACCTACTACTGAACCCAGAGCAACCATGTTCCTAGTGGGTAACTGCCAAACTGGGGAGAAGTAACATGTCATGGGCTTGCTTCATAAGCTGATAAAGTTGCTGCTTTTAACAGAACTGAAACTGCCCTTTCAAAAATCCAGTGGATTTTTCTCAGTACTCACATTTCAAGGCTTATTTTGGTTGGAATATATTCCTTTGAAATCTGTAGTGAAAGCTTTGTGATTGTTGGAGATGATACACTCACTCAATTGTTCCCCTCCTGATGTTAATCCATTCATGAAAAGAGGAGAAGGTAAAAGACTGGGGCCTTTCTGGAGGACACTGCACAGCTGCTCAGGAAATCTGCTCTTGGGACCCTCCCAGAAGGCCCTGAAGGAAATTCACAATGGGAGTGAGGTCATATGCTCATGGCATTACCTTTGCTATTATTACATATTATTGTTTGCTACTGGGTTGTTGTTCCAACTAAAAGAAACAGCTTGGTCTCTAAGATGTGTTTTCTTTGAGATGATCTGAGTCATCAAACTCCCACAGTCCTGTGGGAGTGGAGATAAGAGTTTGTGGTTGTTGGCAGCTGTTTATTTTAGGTAAAGAGGAGGACATGCAGGGCAGGTAGTACTTTTTTAAAATTTTGGTACTGAATGAACAATAGCAATCTGCCAGTTCCGTATGGGACACCTCTCCCTTTTATTCCTGCAGATTTTCAGCAACAAACAAATCCTTAGCCATTATGATTAAATTTCCAGTCATTAAAATAGCATGTGAATGAAACAAAAGGAACACACATTCTTGATACATGTGCTTTTTAGTCCAAGATCAACAGAAGAGCATCTGTGTGTGTTCCATAGAAGAGAAAATACCTGGAAACTGTAGAGAAGTTCTGGCGATTTCTTAAAATTCCCCAGACAAGGTTTTTCAGGGATAGAACCGACTGGATGTATATCATCTCTCTGTCATCCGCCTGCAAGTATAACTATTCAGATTTAGCACCACTAACAGTCAAAATTGCCTTGGATTCAAAACTGAGCTCTCAATTTGTATGTTAGAGCATGCACTATCTGTACCTAGGCTAGTCCTAGCCCTTATCAGGTAATAAATGGAAAGTCACCTAATCATTGGTGGCTGGCTTACCATTGGTGGGTGTGATTGACATCTCTCACTGTTACCATCTGGCAATCTTCCACGACTGCTCCCTTACTCCACTGGAAAATAACCTGGGAAGGGCAAGGAAAGAAAATTAACTGTAAATAAGGTTGCCTTTCTTAAAGAAAGGGCCACACCAAGAACTAGAACTTTTTATCACATATCACTTGATTCAAATAAAGCATAGAAATGCAAAAGAAATTTTAGAATTTTCTAACACAAACTATAGAAGGCTATGGATTTTTATTGTAGAAAGGAATCTGATATATATGACTAACAAAATCCTTTTTTTCCTCAAAGAGAATCGTTCCATGTGTTTATATTTTATACTTATTACGAAAACATTTAAAATTATACACAGATCTTACTTTAAGGAAAACAGTTTATGTAAAAGACGTTTTCATACAAGATCAATTTGATGGATAAATTTCACTTAACAAAATGGATTTGGGGATTTCAAAATCTATCAAAAAAGTACAAATAAAAAGTCTGATTCACAAAAATGGGATATGTGAGATATAGTAAAGCATAGTGGTGGAGCAGAGACCATGGAGCCAGACTGCCTGGGTTCTAGTCTCATCCTTGGCTATGTGACCTTGGACAAGTTCCCTGTTCCTCAGTTCCCTCATCTAAAAATAGGATTAGAAACAATACCTAACTCATAGAACTGTTAGAAGGATTAAATAAGTACATATCTGTAAAGCCCTTACAATTATGCCTGATACATACGAAGTGCCAAGTAAGTGTTTGCTAAGTAAATAAAAAATATTTAACAAAACCAGTTTCAGAAATTAAGACAAACTTGTAAATGACATCTAACTGCCTCTGTGTTAAGATGTAATATGGTGATATATTAAATTTTTTAATTCTTAAATCTGTCCTCATATCTGATTTTTTACAGAGGTATCTCAAGGACAATAATCGTCAGTCTCGGACAAATTTTCTTACTGTAGTACTAAAGCAGTTTTTACTATAATCATAAGCAATGAGAGACAATACCCTTGCAAATATTTATATTTAAGGGCTGCAGCATATTTTCCTATGACACAAAACATAACAGTGCCTGCTTTACTTATAACAGGGTACTGGATTAATTTATTTTGTTTGCAGGCCGTGTCTCCTTTTCCTCTCCAGCTTACCCCCAACCCCTCCCCCCCAAACACCTTTTCCGCATCACCTGAAAAATAAAGGGCAGGGGAAGAGAAAGGAAAGAAGCACAAAGCAAAGAAGGAAACAGAGTCAATAGTTTTCAGCAAATTGGGACTAGCATTGGATTAAATACCAAGATGACCAGAAGAGTGAAATTTGAACATACATATTTTGTCCTTCTAAACAAGTGCATCTCTAGAGCCTATCTTTTTACAACTAAATCCTCTAGTGGTCCAAGGAGGTGCCAATAAAACCCAACTCAGCCTGAACCTGGGGCCTGGGAAGAAGAGTGAACGCTCAGAGCTCAAAGGAAGCCTGAGGCCAAGAGGGCACCACTTACTTGTCTGAAGGGTTCCCCTTGTCTCCTCATAAGAAGACTTTGTGTCTTGTCATTTGGATTTACTTTTCCTGGAGAGACAGGCCAAAAAGTCTTTCTTTGCTCATGGATTCACTCTTGAAAGGGTTAAGACTTGTCTTGCAAAAACTAACCTATGTGTTTCCAAAATGCACAAGTGAGCGAAATTTAGGAACTTATCTTGAGAAATGAATGAGAAGAAGTTTAGTGTCTATACTATGTTCAGCATGTAGGAATTATGATATAAAAATTCCCTTCCTGAACATAGGGTTCCTGGAATTGGAAAAGGAATGGCTTCATTTGTGTGCTCATCTAAATAATGGTTTTCATGTCCAGCTTCTATTTATCTTCATGTGATTCACTCATCTAGCCTCTCTCGCCTTCAGGGCTAGCAAACTCATCCTTTTCAGCTCTCACGTGGTCGTTTCTTGTTTTTGTCCTGTTTCTTGTTTGTCTGGTCTTTTTGTTTGATTGCCTTTTACTTCGCTCATCTTTCCAAGTCAATGTTTTCTTTTGTCTGTCTGTTTTGCTTTGCTTTTTAACATACTAACCCAAACCAAGAAAGAATTGAGAAGAAAAATAAAACTAGTACAAAGAGGTACATGGAGAACCAAGGAGACTTTATGGAAGTTGGGCTTCAGCAGAGACAAGAGAAGGAAGAGAAGAAGAATCTATAGGTGTGTAGTTTCTGTTTCACAAAATTTATAGTGTTTGCATTGCTGTACTAGTTGCCTAGGGCTGTAATGACAAAATACTACAAACCAGGTGGCTTAAAATAACAGAAATTTATTCTCTCATAGTTTTGGAGGCTAGAGGTCCAAAATGAAAGTGTCTGTAGGGTCATCCTCACTTTGAAAGTTTGGAGAGAATCCTTCCTTGCCTCTCTCAGCTTTTGGTGGTGGTTGTCACTCTAATCTCTGTCTCTCCTGTCACATACCATTGCTCCTGTGCATCTGTCTCCACGTCCTCTCATAAAGACACCAGTCATACTAGATTAAGGTCCCACCTATTCAAGTACGACCTAATCTTAATTAATTATATCTACAATGACCCTATTCCCAAAGAAGTTCATATTCTGTAGTACCAGAGGTTAGGACTTAAACAAACATTTTATGAGGGAAGGGACACAATTCAACCCATAACAATTATTAATAGTTATAATAACCAAGACTGTATATGCTCTACATATCTATCTCAATCTCATGATCACTATTCTTACCCCTCATTTTATAGACTGAAAATCTTCCACTGTAAGAGGTTAGGTCTCTTGCCCCAGGTTACAGAGCTACAGGGTGGAGTCAATGTTTGAATAAGGACTCTGGAGCCTGATTTTTCAGTACAGCATTTTATCAAGGATGTGGCGTTACCATCACCAGCTCTTCGGTATTGGCAGGTATAAGTGCTTTATGAAGCCCAAAGTGCTCCAACACTATTAATGTAACAAGGGGAACAAGAGAATAGCAAATTAGGTGGGAGCATGGGGTAGTCTCTCCATGTCCCTGTCTGCTTCATTGGGGGAAGGGTGGACACTCTCTTTCTCCAGGCTCTGGAGTTTTAGATCTTACAATTGGAACAGCCCTTGTGCCTATGATATAACCTGAAACAGAAGCTCTCAAACACCTCCAGATTACTTGAATGGTGAATTTGTTCTCTTGAGTTAAAAATGCCAACCCATACCTTTTATAGGTGAAGAGAATATATTTTCTTTAAAAATTTCATAACACTCTATTCCTAAACCCTATTACATAGTACTTTGTAGTATTCCAGGATTTCTAAAACATTAATCAATTATATACAAACTTTGAAATTTTATCAGCTTACCACCTATACTTAATATGTTTCAAAATACTCCAAGCTGACAATGCAAAGAGTAGTTTGTGTGTGAAATTTTCGTAGGTTTTTATTGACCATCATAAGGGGCTGCTGGGCGTTCTTCTTTCATGTGTTTGAGGCATACAACAGAAGACAGAGTTGAGTCAGGTTCACAGTCCTCAAAATAGCTATGCAATAATGAAACCCTTGTAAGGCTGCCTCAAGGCAAAGAGAAGTACAGAGTAGTTTAATGTCCTCCAGTAAAGTTGTCTTTTTCACAAAGCGCCTAACATATCCTAGTTCAAACTTTGTAATGGTTTATTACCACTGAAGGATTTATTTTCCCTTGAGCTCTGTCACTGGTTATTTTTACCTGTTTTCCTCCTTTATTATATTCTTTATTTCTAAAAGAACATCTAGTCCTTTGCACACAGTGGGTATTTTTCAAATGTTCCTGACTTGCAGTTCTTAATTTCTCAAGACTTTCAAAATTGTGTTAGCAGCTGGTCTGTGGGTGACCTTTTAAGAAATTGTTCAAATTTATAATCTCTTTTCCTTTTTGCATTGTGCTGTAGGGCACTCAAATGACATAGTACATATCACTCTAATAAAAGCATGTTTAAAGACAGAGCATATTGATACATTAAGAAATTTTCTGCAAGGCATTTTAATAAAAATAAATAATAAGTAGAAATCAGAGAACTGAGCTTTAGACATATACTAAATTAGAAAGTAAATTTTGTATTACCTATTTATTATGCTTATTTAAATACTGATGGGTAAAAATGAAATACTAATTTATATAATGAGATAGATTTTTTAAACGTCAAATTCAGAAGGTGTCAAAATAATATTGCTCCTCGGTGTGAGGGAGAGGGGACACTAAAGGAGAATTTATTTGAGGAACTTCATTTTATTACTTCTAATTTTTGCAAAGTAGAGGCCTTTTGATTAGTAGATCTGAATTTTTTCTAATTAGCACATTTGATGCTTTATGTAAAAGAGTGTGACTAAAGGAATTGTAAAGACTTGAAAACAGTTTAGCGAGGCGAAGCACTCCTTTTGCAATCTTTATACTCTAAAAATGCTTGCTGTTGGAATGCTTTTATTTTTCATATATAGTGCAAAGATAAGGCAGCTTCCACCCATTACGATGGTATAATTTTATGGTACTTATTGCCTCCATGAGCAGGTGCTTTAAATCACTAATAATCTCTGCAAACTTGAGTAAATCCCCAATCTCTCTGAACCTGGAGAAAGCTAGAATCAGTGGTTGCTGAGATTCCCATTAACTCGAAAATTCTAAAAGTCTTGAAGGAAATCAAAAGATACAAGCTTCCAGTTATAAAATCAGTAAGGCATGGGATGTAATGCACAGCACGGTGAACACAATTAATAACAGCGTATTGCAAATTTGGAAGTTACTAAGAAAAAAAAATCTTAAAAGTTCTCATTATAAGAAAAAAATGTGTAACTTCATATGGGGACAGAGGCTAAATAGGCTAATTGTGGTGATCATTTCACAATGTATACAAATGTTGAATCTTATGTTGTATACCTAAAACTAATATGATGTTGTATGTCAATTATACTTCAATTTTTAAAAAATCCTAAAAGTCTATAACTTGAAATTGCATGCTAAGGGCTATCTTTTATCATGTAGTTGGTACTCTACCAAAAAGATAGGTAAGTGTTTATATAAATCAAGCAGGCTGCTTACAATATAAATCAGGAGGTTAAAAGTATAGTCTCTGATTTTTCACTGTTAGTCATGATTGAGTAACTGCTACCAAACTAACCCTCCGATGTTAAACTGCCACAGGCTGGACAAATATTTAAGATATTAGAAAACAGAAAGTGTAAGAGTGTGATCCTTGAGAGTTGAACAACTCACAAGGGGAGCTCCATGATCAATTGGGTCCTCTGCTGAGGGGCAACCTCCCATCTGTGGTACATAGAGCTGGAATATAAATAAACATAGTGGTCCCACTGAAGTGAGGAGGCAGAGGTCAGAGTCTGGAGTAACTGAAGTGGCTGGAATGTATAAGATGGCACCAGAGAGGAGAGGAATGGGCCCAGTGAGAGCTCCAGAAGTCTGTGTGGAGTTTCCCTACAACTCTTTGGCCAAGGGCACAAGGTGAAACTACTTGAGGCTTTCCAGACAGCAGCTATTGTAGGGTGAAGAGAAAAACAGACACATTAGGAGCTGAATAGTGCTGGCGAAGTTGAATTTCCTGTCCAGTCAGAGTAAAGAGATGTCTTTAACATAATATAATATCCTCTGGTATCCACTTTAAACATCAAAAGAGCTGTGCCATAGGAGTAAGGCCCATAACCTAGAGTAAGGCCCACTTTAGATCCCTGTACAATAGAATAAAACTAAGTCCTGACAGGATCTACAGAAGAGAGTTCCATCAATTAAGAGGGGTTTAAGAAATACCTTAGACTTTCCAAAGATGAATCTACTAAAGTATAAAACCAAGCTTACAATGCAGGATGATCAGCCAATGACTGAAGTTGCTACTAGAACAGAGATCATCATTTCTCAGAGGAAGACAAAAAAATCTGGAATCATGTACAATGTACAAAATACAATCAAAATTACTAGATATTCAAAGCAGAGGAAAATGTGACCCATAGTCAAAAAAATAAAGTCAATAGAAATCAAAACTTGTGGTTCAAATATTTAACTTATGAGATAAATGTATTAAAGTAGCTATTATAAACATATTTAAAGAATTAAATGAAAACCTATTTGAATCATTAAAGAGAAATAATGATCTTATGATCACTGCAATATTTGAAGAAAATGTATTGGAAAAAAATGCAACATCCTTTCATGATAAAAACTGTCAGCAAAGAATGTCTTCAACATGACAAAATACCTCTCAAACAAACACTACAGCTAACATAATAATTAATGATAAGAGACTGAATAGTTTTTTCTAACATCAAGGAAAAGCAAAATAACCATTCTCACCACTTGCATTCTAGCCAGTACAGTAAGGCAAAAGAAAGAAATAAAAGATATACAGGATGGAAAACAATAGACAAAGTTGTCTTTATCTGCAGGTAACATAATGTTTATGGAAAATATTTTAAGGAATCTACAAAAAAAACTACTGGAACTAGTAAGCAAATACAAGGCTAATGTATAAAAATAAATTCTGTCTCTATATGCTGGCTACCATCAATTTGAAATCAAAATAACACCATATATAATAGCATCAAAAATTAAAATACTTGGAAATAAGTTCAACGAAAGATGCACTAGAATTCCCCACTGAAAATGGAAAATACTGGTGAGATAAATTTAAAGCAACCGACATAAATGAAGAGATATGTCCTATTAATGGATTGGAAGAGTCAATATTAAGATGTCACTTCTCCCCATACTGATCTGCATTGTCAAAGTAATCTCAGTCATAGTTTCATCAGTATTTTTTGTAGAAATTGACAAGAGGATTCTAAAATTCATACAGAAATACTTAGGATCTATCTTGATTGACAAAACAATCTATAAAAAACAGTTGGAGGATTCACATTACTTGAATTTAGGATTTTTAAATTTACAGTGATCAAAATACTACAATTTACAGTGTAGTATAGACGTAAAAATAGATAAATATATCAAACAAAATATAAAGTCCTGAATGGACCCACAATTATATAGGCAAATGGCTTTTGACAAAGGTTTCAAAACAATTCAATGGAGAAATGGAAGACTCTTCAACAAATGATGCTAGAATATCTACATGGGGAAAAAAAAGAAATAAACTTAACCCTCATTGCATATTGTATAGAAAAAACAGAGACAGATCATGAACCTAAATATAAAATCTAAACTTATAAGCTTCCTGCCTTAGCCAGTATGGCTCAGTGGTTAAAGTGTCAACCCATGGACCAAAGGGTCGCAGGTTCAATTCCTGGTCAAGGGTAGATACCTGGGTTGCAGGTTGGATCCCCAGCCCTGGTCTGGGCGTGTGTAGGAGGCAACCAAGTAACCAATCGATATGTCTCTCTCACACTGATGTTTCTTTCTCTCTCTCTCTCTCTCTCTCTCCCCTCCCCAACCTTCCCTCACTTCTACTCTCTCTAAAAATCAATGGAAAAAATATTCTCTGGTTAAGATTAACTAACTAACTAACTAAACAAACAAACAAATGTATAAGCTTATAGAAGAAAACATAAGAGAATACTTTTGTGACTTGGTATCTGGCAAAGGTTCTTTAGATTGAACACAAATAGCAATAAATATAAAAGCAAAATTGATAAACTTCATCAAAAATATTTAATCCCTGCTTATCAAAAGATGCCATTAAAGTAATAATAGGCAAGCCAAAAACTGGGAGAAAATATTTGCAAAATACATCTCTGACAAAATATTGGTATCGGGGAATATAAATAATTTATACAATTCAATAATAAAAAGATAACAACCAAACTTTTAAAAAATAACAAAAATTTGAAAAGACACTTCACAAAGAAGAAAAGGAGCTCAACAGCATTAGTCACCAGGGAAATGTAAATGAAAACCACAGTGTAATACCACCACACAGCCACTGAAACTGCTAAAACTAGAGACTGACAACACCAAATGTTGGCAAGGATGTAGTGCAATCTCAAATTCCACACATTGTTGGTGGGAGTGTTAAATGTTAACACCACTTTGGAAAGTGAGCCTGGCTGTTTCTCACATAACCAAACATATACCTATCCCAGCAATTCTACTCCTGGGTATTTACTCAAGATATATGAAAGCATATTACACAAAAAGACATACAAGAATGTTTATAGTTTTACTCATAGCATCAAAAATTGCAAACAGCACAAGTGCCCATCAATAAGAGAATGGATAAGCAAACTGTAGAAAGTATGTATATACACATATACATACACACAATATAGATGGAACTCAAAAACATCATGCTAATTGAAAGAAATCTTTCCCCAAAAGATTACATACTGCATGGTTGTGTTTGTATAAAGTTCTAAAATAGGCTAAACTAAGCCTATCATTTTAAGAAAATCAGAATAGCAATTCCCTCTGGAAGTTTGGGAGCAGGAATTGACTTCAAAGACAGATAAAACAACACAAGTGTTATGCATTTGTCATAAAGTATCACACAGTACACTTAAAATTTATACATTTCACTGTAGGTAGATTTTTATTTAAGGCAAATAAATTATAAACGGTGGTTGAATTCCAGTTAATGATACACATGCTGAAGTGTTTCGGGTGAAGTATAATGATGTCTGCCACTTAGTTAAAGAGACGTTTAAAAAAGAAGATAAATAAGATAGAAGCATAAGTGGCTACAAATGTGATAAAGGAAATATAGCAAAATGTTAATTACAACATCTAGGTGATGGGTAAATGAACATTTAATGTAGTTTTATTTCAACTCTTCTTTCTGTTCAAAAATTTTCACATTAAAATATGAATTTAACAGTTATAGGACACAAAGTCAATATATAAAAATCAATTGTATCTCTGTATGTAAGCAAAAAGCAACTGGAAAATATTTTTACAAAAACATTAAAAACATAAAATACTTAGGAATAAATTTAATGAAAGGTATGTAAATATATACACAGCAAAGTACAAAAATATTGATGACAGAATTTTTTAAAGGTTTAAATAAATTGAGAAATATATTTATAGATTAGAAGACTCAATATTGTTACAATATCAGTTCTTCCCATATTGATTTGTAGAGTCAATGAATTTCCAATCAAAAGTCTAGCAAGCAGTTTTTAAAAATTGACAAGATGGTCCTATGACTTAAGTGGAACTACACAGAACCTAAAATAACCGAAACCATTTTGAAAAAGAATTGCGTTATCTGATTTCAAATTTCATTATAAATAATTATTCTAATCAAGGTAGAGGAGTAATGGCATAAGCATAAACCAATAAATTAATGGAACAGAATAGAGAGACTAGAAATAGACCCACATTTGTATGTTCAATTGGTTTTTGATAAAGGTGCCAAAATAATTCAATGAGTAAAAGATGATCTTTGTAACAAATGGTGATGATACAACTAGATATTTATTTATTTATCATTATTTTTTTAATCCTCACCCTAGGATTTTTTTTAATTGATTTTAGAGAGAGAAGAAGAGGGAGAGAAACATCAATCAGCTGCCTCTTTTACACATCCTGACCAAAATCAAACCCATGACCTTTTGGTGTACCGGGTGACGTGCCAACCAACAAGCCACACCAGCCAAGGCAGATATTTATATTTTTTAAAATGAAGCCTGACTTTTACATTATCGCATACACATAGTTTAATTTGAAATGGATAATAGACTTAAACATAAAACTAAACCATCAAACCTCTAGAACACTTCTAGAAAAGTATCTTTGACTCTGTAGTAGGCAAAGACACATGTTCTTAGGACACAAAAAGGCACCAATTATTTTTAAAGTGTTGATAAGTTAAACTTCATCAAAATTAAGATCTTCTGCTCTTCATTTGTTATTAAGAAAATAGATTAAAAAGAAGCCACACACTGGGAGAAAATATTTGCTATACATATATTTGAAGGAAGACTTGTATTCAACATATACAAAGCATTGTTACAACTCAACATTAAGAAGAAAATCAATCTACTTTTAAAAAGGGAATAGAGTTAAACAAAGACTTCAAAAAGATGATATATAGATAGCCAACAAAAACATGGTAAGATGGACAACATCATTGGACATCCAGGGAAATACCAGTTAAAGTCACAATAGGGGATCACATCACACTCAATAGAATGGCCAAAAGTTAAAAGGCTGGCCTTACCAAATGTTGGTTGGAACTCTCACGCACTGCTGAGTGAAATCCAAAATGATGGGACCACTTCCGAAAATAGTTTGGCAGCTTCTGACAAAGTTAAATATAGACTTACCGTATAACTCAGAAAGAAAATATGCCCGCAAAAACCTGCACATAAATGTATAGCAGTTTTGCCCATAATAACTAAATATTAGAAATAACCCATATGTCCTTCAATAGGTGAATGAATAAGTAAACTGCGGTACATTCTTACAATATAATTAAAAGGAACTAACTAATGATATACTCAACAACATAGAGGGAAAAAAGCCAGCCACAGAAAGAATACTATCAGATTATATAAAGTTATAGAACCAGCCAAACTAATCTATAACTGATTGCTCAGTATGGAATGGGAGGAGGGGAGATCTACCTCAAAGGATAAAAAGGAAATTTTCTGAGATGATTGATTGGGTTGAGATAGACTGTATACACACACACACACACACACACACACACATATTCAAAACTAATCAAACTGTGTGCACTTAATGTATGCATCTTATTGTATATAAATAGCACCAAAAAAAGTGTGTTAGAGAATAAATATAAAAGTTTTAAAAATAAATATTAATAGCAACTAAGACTAATTTTTTGAGACAATTTTTCTTGGTAATAATTAGGGAGACATTCACAGTTTTGAATCCATTTTTAAAATGGGTGTTTGAATTGTACTAAGCAAAGCTTAAAAGCTTATTAATACTAAAGTAACATCTTAACCTCTTCCACACATTAAAACTGTCAATCAAATTTTATTACATGAATGAAATGCTTTACCTTAAATCTGTCAAGATAATTGCTAAGATTAAGTTAAATGGAAAGAAAAATAAAAGTAAAATGTGGAAAGTTATTTTTAAGTAAAGAGCAGTTTCTATAAGGAATTATAAAGCAGTAGGGTGATATGATCTGTTGGTCTTTCTGCCATATCTTTCCATCTTGGCAAATGTTAGGGAGGGCTTAGCTCTCACAAACATACTCAAGAAACCAAGCGTGTCCGTTGCGGTGCCTTCAGCTGCAAGGAGCAGGAAACCCCGACTCAAGTGACTTAAACAATGGCGCTTTGGTCACCTCGTATGGCACGCTCTCGGGCATAGCGGAGTGCCTGGCTCCGCGGCACTGCCTTCCCCTTCTGCATTCTGCATTCTGCATTCTGTATTCTGCATTCTGCACTCTGCATTCTGCAAGAGAAATGGCACCAACGGGGGGGACTTGAGACAGCTCTTGTTAGCACGTGGTCAGAGGGAGGAGAGTGGAGGTCTGAACCTTTAACAGAGGCCAGCCATTTCCAACCTTTTTCATCTCATGGCACAAATAAACTAACTACTAAAATTCTGCTGGACACCAAAATATATATGATATTTTTTGCTGATGTGACAAAAAATAGGTATAATTTTGATTGCTTTACAAAAAAAAATAATAATAGTAGTAATTACCTACCCTTTTTACTCCAAAGTGACTTTTTTTTAAAAATCAGGTGCCTATACTTGTATATGAGGATTTCTGGTGCCAAGAATTAACCAAGCAGATGCAGCCTTATCATGGGATGTGACCTATAAGTGGCAACTCTATTATATGACCTATATACTTACGGTTCAAGACAGGGCATTCACACCAAACGGCTGTTGTCATTTTTTCATCTGCCAATCTAAGGGAAAAGAGGTCAGTGGCCCTGTCTAAACAGCCAGGGACTGCGGCTTGCTGGTTGAAAATCTCTAAGTGATTCTAATGCCACCATCTTTGAGAACAAGTTGTTTAAGAGCTTTCTTAGCCCACGTCTTAGTTGGAAATGATCACAATGCCTGCTCTGGGAATGAGGGCCACTGGGCTGGTGCCTCTATAGCCATCTCTGAGCATCTTCTCATTTTATAGCTGAGGAGACGGATATGATTTTGCAATCATGTTTTCTCTTCCACAGGGGTAGACGTAAGGACACTTTTACGGCCGGGGGTAGCTGAACACACTGAAGCTAAGACGTGTCCTAAGACCCTGACCATGAGAGCGGCCGATGCTGCTGCTCTGAAGGGTAAAGGCTGGAATGGAGTGAACTGTCTCTCACGCTGACTCAGACCACAGTCGGACACCAACATCCATTAATAGCACGTGATGTAACTTCACTTGAGTGAGAATTTTGCAAGGGTTTGATTTCTGAGCATGTAAAGCTGATGCCATAATGGGGGGAGGCATGTTGTCTCGTGGCAAAGTAACACATTAAAGGGCACCTCAAACATTTCACCAGGCAAAGCCTGTCTGGACCTTGGCTAGTAGCATGCATTCTGTAGAGGAAACACTACGAAGTCTAGCATCTTATGCCATTATATAAAGTTGTTGGCTGGCTGTGAGATGGAAAGAGCTACCCATCAGCAATCCTGCTCATCATGGCAATCGGCAGTGGGGAAAAAGCCCCCGGCCATTACCAGCGCTGATGGTCATATAATATGCTCCACTGAGAGCAAAATCACTACCAGTTTCAGGGGCAGGGAAGTTATTTGCTGCCTGGCACTTACTCTACAATCACTGTGCGACAAACCAAGAAATAAGTATGGTTTACTGATGTAGAGAACAGCCAATGGCACGTAAGGAGTGAGAAGTGCTTTAATTTCCTGTGATAAAAAGTCAGCAAGTGTTCTTGAGCCCCTTAAAGGGGGCAAAGAATTTCAGAGACTGGCGATAGCTGCTGGTGTTTTTCAATCTGATTTTCCTTTACTGGTAGAAAAAGCTCCCAGAGGGAGGTACTCATGTGAAGGTAAAATGAAAACTTAATAGAATTTAGGAGCAGGATTTCTTTGCGCTCCTGCCCAGTGTTGCTCTCACTTTTAACTGTCTCCTGAGCTCACCCTTCCATCTGCCCCTTCTTTCTTCTCGAGAGAAATCTGTCTCACTGTTTCTATTTCTACCTCTATCTCTGACTCTGGCAAAGAAAGGAGGAAGGTGGAGAGGAAGGTAATGCGAACGGTGGGATTCCTAAGACAAGGAGGCAGAGCGTTTCCTTTCCTCTTGGTTTCTGGAGTCATAGTTCAAACCCAATTTTTTCTGCATTATAATTCCCTCTAGTGACTCTTCTCCTCAGTGACCACCTTCCATAGAGGCTGTTGTAGAGGAAGCCACTCTGTGTTGGCTGCACACAGGGACAATTAGAACTGAAGGCAGTGATGGGCAGCAGGCCTTCTTTGCCCTGGTTGGAGCCAGCTTGGCCACAGCAGCACTGCATCATGGGTAGCTGTCTCGGCATTCAAGGACCAGGTGGCAGCAGTGAAGCAAGCCGAGGCCCCAGGTGAGCTCAAAGCAGGTGGTAGGAACAGGCAGCAACGGTCAAGTGCCCGAGGCATCCACTGGCTTAGCAAGGAAGGTAAAAAAATTATCTTAGCCCCAAGGGAAGGTGACTCCTGAATGTGGCGCTTCCCCCGAGTAGGAGTAAAGATAAGGTTAAATAATGCTTTAATGAAAGGCGTTATTTTGTCAGTTAAAAAAGTTTTAACTGTTGTATTATATGCATGGTCATTGCGTGGCTCACGTGTTAGAATTTTTGTGTCGATGGTGTGACTCCCATTAGTTCCTCCAAGGCTGTGGTAAAACTGGGAATTTTTTGGTGGTAAAACCCCATCAGAAAAAAGAATTTGACCATGCATTCCCAACACCTATAAACTTTGCAGAATTTTCTGCATGTGCTGATGTACTTTTTATCTCATGCATTGTAAAATATATACAAATAGAATCTCAAAAAGGTAATAAAATGTACACATAAGTAAAAGTTCTAACACATTATTCCCACACCTCAATATATCATCCAGCAGAGCCCCTGAGGTGCTCACACTGGAGCCCTGACTTAGAGTGGAAATGATGGGACTTTGTGTCAAACAAACCTAGATTAGAATCTCAGTGTTGCCACTGGCTGGCTGTGAGACTCTGAATCTGGTTTCTAGACCCTAAGGGGGTAATAAAGCCCCTCAAAGGGGTTTTTGAAAAGACTTGCATAAGATGGTGTTTACAGATCATTTCCCATTGTCCCTGAGCTTTTGTCCCTACCACATAGTAGGTGGTCAATAAATGCCAGCCATCATTATACATCTGAATCCCTGCTGGGGTCAGAGGAACCAGGATAATGCCTTTTTCTGTAAAAACAAGCCCACAGGACACATTTCAATGCAAGGAATGAGTTAATGAAAAGTCTCAATGATAGATAGTTTTAAAAAACCCACCAGGACAGACAAAAGGCATGGTCTAAAGGATGGTAAGTAATTACTTACTGTATTTATTACCCAGAAAGGAATACAGATTATATATTTCATGAGACAGATGGGAATAGTTATTTAATCCACAGTAACGAGTACTCTAAACGGTCCTATTGAATCTCTACTTGCAAGTGTACTTCAGAAGAGTTGCGGGCTATGAGGGCATAAAGCAAAAAACAAACGTAGTGGTTAAAGGATATTTCTGCTAAAGCTTAATTAAACTTCCGATTTTGTATCATTCTGTCTATAATCTTCAAAAGCTTTTTTTTTTTCTAGAAAAGATACCAGAAAGGGTGCTATAAAAGTAGCCTTAGAGCTATGTAGATTTTGAAGGGCCCTTAAGGAAAAAGAGAAAAAAAAAAATAGAGATTTCAATTGGAAGCAAAGAATTGAAATTGCTTTCTGGCATCTCACACTTCCAACAACATTGGTACCTACTTGAAATGAACAACTGCTAAAGGAAACAGCTGGTAGAAAGCTGTTAGTGCAAAGCAAAGTGCAATATGCACACTGTAATTAGGCTGCAATCATTACTTAGTCCACGGTTGGAGAAAAACCTTCATTGGATCACATCAAAAGCACCCCTATCACTGAGCAAAATTCAGGACAATTCTTCCCCCCAAACCAGATAAAACCCTCATCTGACACTGTAGTCAATGACAACATAATTTTTAAAATGTGGTCAGAGTGACAACTGGACCTTAAAGAGTATGTAAAACAAATACTTTTTGTTTATGCTAAAGTGAGAAATGTCCTAAAATAATAGCTGAACATTTTTGAGTGTTTGCTATATGCTAGATTGGTGCTTTCCAAAGGAAATATAATGCAAGCTACAAATGTAAGCCACATAAGGAAAGTAAAATTTACTAGTAGTCACATTTTAAAAAAAAGAAGAAGAAATTGTCTTTGTTCAAGCTGCTATAACAGCATATTACAGAGTGGGTAGTTTAACCAATAGACATTTATTTCTCATAACCTGGAGTCTGAAAGTTCAAGATTAAGGTGCCTGTTGAGGAGCCTCTTCCTGATTTGCAGATGGCAGTTTTCTAGCTGCATCCTCTGGTCTCTTCCTCTGCTTATAAGGGCACTAACCCCATCATGGGGGCTCCACCCTCATGATCTCATCTAAGCCTAATTACCTCCCAAAGATCCCACTCCCAAATTCCATCACATTGGAGGTTAGGGCTTCAGCATATGAAGGGGGGTGAATGACACAAACATTCACTCCAAAGTACGTGAAATTAATTTTAATACTTTATTTTATTTGACACAGTCTGCCGAAAACATTATCTCTTCAACATGTAATTGATTTTTAAAAAACACCAAACTGTTCATGAGGTCTGTTACATACATTTTTCCTACCATATCTAAATCTGGTGTGTAATTTACACTTACAGCACACCACAGTTTGGACCAGCCACATTTCAAGTGCTCAACAGCAGCATATGGCTAGTGGCTTCCATATTGAATCACACAGTTCTACATGATTTACATCAATTATTTCCTTTAATTCTTTTTTAAAAATATATCTTTACTGATTTTTAGAGAGAGGAAAGGAGAGGGAGAGAGAGAAAGACAGAAACATCAGTGATGAGAGAGTCATTGATCGGCTGCAGCCCGGAACCCGGGCATGTGCCCTGACCGGGAATCGAACCCCAATTGCCTGGATCCTAGGTCAACGCTCAACCACTGAGCCACGCCCGGCCAGGCTCCTTTAATCCTTTTAATCATCTTCTGATATTGTAATCATCATCCTCTTTTATAGATAAGAAAACGGAAGTACAAAGAGAATAAGTAACCTAAACTACGAAGGCAGACTCAAGAAGCAGCCAGGCAATCTGAAATTAGAGTCTGTACTCCTTAGCACAGCGGTGTCCTGTCTCGTGTGTTAGGATTCCGTGTAGCTAACAGACTGTTATTCCTGTCCAGCAAGAGAATTTGAAAATTATAAAGATTGCCATGAAAAGTCAACAAGAGGCAATAATATTAGCCTTCATTTTTTAGCTCTTTCCATAACAACAGCTGTATAGGGTAAATACTGTTATGTCTTATGCCTATTTACAGACCTGGAAACTGAGGCACAAAGACATTAAGTTGCTTGTCCAAGGTTGTAGAGCTCAGATTTGTTGGAGTTGTTATTCAACCCTAGATTTTCTAACCCCAGAACCTAAGCCTTAGCCACTAGTTTGTTTCTGTTCATAGATCTGATACCAAAATAGCCAAAGACACATTCCACAGTAGGTAGAAATCATTACCAGCCAGACTGAAACAAGGAAAGTGAGGCAACTTAAATAATTCAAGAAATTAAATTTAAAAGATAACATAGAAATAGTCATTTTTAGTGAAGATCAAAATTTTTCTGTGAACTTGCTGTGCAATAAATAACGTTTGGTATGAGAAAAGACATGAGTTTTCCACATAAGAAGACAAGCTGGTACATGCAACTTGGCGTAGGAAACATGGATGGACAGCCCCCAGAATATCTATTTCATGCCCTACTGTATATGATGTTATCTTCTCTTACTACTTACTCCAAAATTTCGACCACTAGGATTCCCATTTAGAATCAGATGATAAAGACCACATCAAGACAAAGTTGTTAAGTAATCACTACAGGTATACACAGGAAAGATATCCCACACACTTTATGTGTATAAAACAAATTACAGAATAGTTCGTATGTAGTGTGATAACCATTTTTGTTGAAACAATAATAACAAAAAGTTAGAATCCACACAGAAAACAGTATGGAAATGATGTACACTAGTGGTTACAGGAATGTAGAGGTAATTACATGGAACCTCAATTTTTACATTATTTATTTTTGTAATGTTTTAATTTTTATAGCCAGCATAGATTACAATGGTAAAACTTGATGACAGATAGATAGATAATAGATAGATGATAGATGATGATAAATGATAGATAGATAGATGATATAGATAGATAGATGATAGATAGATAGATAGATAGATAGATAGATAGATAGATAGATAGATGATAGATAGATAGATATAGATAGATGATAGATAGATGATAGATAGATGATAGATAGATGATAGATAGATAGATAGATAGATAGATAGATAGATAGATAGATGATAGATAGATAGATAGATAGATAGATAGATAGATAGATAGATAGATAGATAGATAGATAGATGATAGATAGATGATAGATGATAGATAGATAGATGATAGATAGATAGATAGATAGATGATAGATAGATAGATAGATGATAGATAGATAGATAGATAGATAGATAGATAGATAGATAGATAGATAGATATAAATAGATGATAGATAGATGTTAGATAGATGTTAGATAGATGATAGATAGATGATAGATAGATGATAGATAGATAGATGATGATGATAGATAGATGATAGATAGATAGATAGATAGATAGATAGATAGATAGATAGATAGATAGATAGATAGATAGATAGATAGATGATAGATAGATGATAGATAGATAGATAGATAGATAGATAGATAGATAGATAGATAGATAGATAATAGATATTAAATGCTCCCATGTTACCCAGAAACCTCCTTTGTAGGGCTGGTTTTTCTCTTCATCTCTTACTAGAAGAGATGTTTCAGATGTGTTTTTGCTTCCTTAGAAGACGCTGAGTATCAGAGGCTGAGCACATGACTGAAAAGACACAGTTTTGTGGAAGCAAAGGTCAGAGGGGAGAAAGGTGAAATAAGGCAGCCCCTAACAGGAGAAACCAAAGGCCGGTCAATGGGAGAACAGAAAGGAAGAGAAGACTTCAGAGGGTTATTCAAGGTCTCCGTCCTTCTGGTACATTAAATGCAATAAGGAATTGTTTCTACACTAAATTTCTTTCTCAGACTTAACTTTCAAATCTTGCCATGGCTCTGACCTAAATCCTTCTCACTATCTGCCTACCTAATCTTGTGCTCCGATGACAAATCCTAAAGTTATATTCCCAGAAAAGACCTCTCCTTTGTCTTCCAAATCTACATAACAGCTGGTGGAAAGTCATTTGGAAATGAGTACATATGTGTGCACCAAAAGGTGCACACAAGAATGTGTTTAGCAGCACTATTCATGAGAACCAAAACTGGAACAACTTCATACAGCAACGAGAATGGATGAACCACCGCTACTCACAGGGAGGTAGGTAAAGCTTACAAACAAGATACTGAACTGGAGAAGACAGACTGAAGAGCACCTACTGAATGCTTCTACCTCTACGAAGTTTTTTAAAAGGACAAAACTAATATTTGGTATTAGGAATCAGGGTACTGGTTACCTTTGGGGGGTGGTGCTTAGACAGGGGCAGATGGTGGCCTTCTGAGGTATGGTAATGTTTTATTTCTTGAGTGCTGATTGCATGGGCATGTTCAATGTGAGATAATCCATCATGCTATACATTCTTTGTGTACATTGCTATATGTATCTTTTAGGTTTATAAAAGGCTGAGAGTCAGGGTTTCAATGTCTAAAGGAAAGGGACAGCCCTGCGGGGCAGGGCTCAGCGATTGAGCACCGACCTAGGATCCAGGCGATAGGGGTTCGATTCCCGGTCAGGGCACATGCCCAGGTTGTGGGCTCGACCCCCAGTCAGGGGCGTGCAGGAGGCAGCTGATCAATGACTCTCTCATCACTGATGTTTCCATCTCTCTCTCTCCCTCTCCTTTCCTCTCTCTGAAATCAATAAAGATATATTTTTAAAAAATAAAATAAAATAGAAAAATAAAGGAAAGAAACAAAGCTAGCACGAACACTGTGGTGTTAGATTGGAATTGGTTGTGTCTGTGTGAACTCATGGATTTCAATAAATATAGTAAATTAAATTAATAAAATCAATAAATACAAAAAAAAGCTTTAAAATATATTTGTGAGATCTCACACACTGACTGATCAGCATATTTTCAGATAAAGAATATAAATTATATTTTTATATTCCCTAAATAAGAATTTTTTCATGTTTGCCAAGTTCCCCTTGGCCTCCCTTGGGCTTAGAAATTTAGATCAGCTGCATTTTTTGTAATCAGGTCACCTGCTGCCCCTACAACTTCTTCAAAGTCTGATACTTTGAACAGCATTAATAGCTCCTGTGTGCTTAATTTTATCTAACTTGTTCGGGGTAATAACTGCTAACTAGTTATTTCTTCTGTGATTCCAGATAAATGAAAAGTGGATTTAAGTTTGACTTTTCAACTTAAATGGAAGGGAAACTAAGATTAAAAACTGTAAACTGCTTTGCACAAGTGCTCTGAAGGGCAAGATAGTAAAGAGACAGGAGGGGAGGGCAAGATAGGGAGGAGCGAAAGATACTGGAGACAGGGGGGGAGAGAGGGGGGTGGGAAGAGGGCAGGGGAGGGAAGGAGGGAGAGGCTCTGTATGGGTCTGGAAAACAGGGAGCAGACATGTTGATTTGGAAGTGCCCTGTAATTTGTGTTACTAGGTTGGGGTGCTGCTTTCTCTCCCTGTGCATGAGCTGGCCTTTAGGATTGAGCCTTTAGAATAAAATCTGAAGCAGAAGGCTATGACTTAGGGTAAGGCAAATAATGCCAGGAAGGAGAGGTGAAAGAAATATTGTCCTACATCCCTAATGCCAAACCTTGAGTTAGGGAAATGAGTATAGAAACATGAAGATGGATAAAGGAAGCCTGAAAATATCAGGGGTGATGGACATGACAGGCTCCTGGAAGTACTGATGCTTTTGGCTGCACCCTTGGTTCAACATGGAGGTGACAGTGAGAAGAGGCTTGGATAAATGCCCCTGAGACCGAGCAGGTGGAAAACACTCATTCCCCTGGCAGCCATAAAAGGTCTCTCAGGTGGTCTAACATGCATGTGGCCGGAAAGGGTTCCCTGTTTGGAATATGTAACTGGACATTAAGTACTTGGCGTGTTCTTGTCTATTGCAGCGGAGTTACCAATGTACTAACACTACACTTGTATGAGCAAACAAAATACAGCTTCTGCGTCTTCTACCAAGTAAACCGTGTTTTCTCAAGAACCACACTCCACTGTTTCTGACTGCTTACAGTCCTCAAAATTCTGAACTTACATTTGTTGTCATATAGACAGATATTGTCTTTTGAATGCTTCACTTACAAGGAAAAAACTCAGGTACAAAAATTATGTACTATTGACATGTACTAGCTATTACTGATTTAAGATTATTTCTCTAAAACTTATTAATATGAACTCTGTATGACATTTATCCAGTAAAAATCTAGTCCTCTTAGGCACAGGAATATGTAGGTTGTTCTCATTCCAGTGTGCTCTTCTGAGCTGCAGTAAACAGTCCAATTCTCAAGCACCGTACACTAGGTTTACTTGGATTACCACAGACATCAAAACAGTCTATTCATTTCTCATTGCGTTATTATTTTAATTACTATAAGTCACACAGGTGCAATGTGTGATGGAAGTCATTTATGAATTAATAAATAAACACATTTCAAAAGGACTATATAAAAAAATGCCTTGCAAAAGAAAAAAAAAAAAAAAGGAGACTATTATCCAGAAGCTGTTGGGTTATTGGGTTATAAGCAAACACAGGAAAAAAATGACAGTGAGAAATTTCAAACAGTAACCTCTCTGGAGGGAAACAAAAGAGTTCAATAGAAGTCTACAGCTGTACAAAAAAGACTGAGTTAAGGGTAATTTTTTAAAATCCTGAGAAAGTGATAAGCTCAGTGAATATTCTTTCAAAAGAAAGGAAGAAAAATAGAAACCTGGGATTGAAATAATATGTTGTGGTTTTACAAAGCTTTTTATCCAAGGACCCATCCACTTTACAAAAACAAATTCATTACTTTTCTACACACCCTTTTGATTGTGGGTAAGTGTTATTTATTGCAACCTTTTGTAGGCAGAAAGAATGGAAGTAGAGGGAACGCCCACAGCACAGATCAGCACAGGGCCTCGGAAGCCTCTGTCAAATCCAACTGCTCTAGCAACTCTCCTACTTTCGTACCTTGCCTGGATGAGCACAGACTGATGGGTAACTGAGATGAAAGCAATGTTACCACAACTCTCAGTATTTAGAATATTACCTCTCTTTCAGGCTGCTTTGCAGACATTACCTCATTAATCTTCATAACACCTTTAAGGAAGGAGGAAGGAATGGTCTCCGCCCTCATTTAATGGAGGGGTAGCAATTGCTTAAGGCCAATGATTCAGTGTCATGGCTGAAAACATTCCCCAATGTTCCGAAGGTCGGGCACCATCAGCCACTTGAGGAGTAAGTGTACTTCTTGGAGTAGCAATAGCATCAAAAGACAGTATTCACTTGTTATTACAACAAATGTTTATCCAGGGCAGGCTAGGAGCACTTCACTGCTGGAAGGGACAAGAAAAGGAAACTGGGGGAAAGCATAGAAGAATGACTATGACATGAGCACTCCACTCAAAAAGTTTACATTCATTCATTCATCATTTACTCAACAAGTGGAAACCTCCCAGGTGTCAATCCGGGTGTGGGCAATACAAATACAAATCAGACTTTGCCTTTAAGAAGATTAGTCTAGTAGTTTAATCAGACTTTAAAAATTTGGATCATAGAGTAATACATCTTAAATAAAAGTTATGACCACATTGCTATGGAAGCGCAAAGGAAGAACACTGAAGTCAGCTTCAGTCAGGAAAGGCTTCTCAAAGTACTTGTGGCTTGTCCTGAGACCTGTAGAGTAACTGAAGTTTCATTAGGGGGAGGGTATTCAAAGTAGAAGGATGGGTTCTAAAGGGATTGTTTTAACTTTAGCAGGTGGCTCTGCTAGTGGAGGCCCAGATTGCCTGTGGTGGAGTAATTTCACTGAGAAAATGAAGTTGGTGATGTCAGAGCATGAGGAACTGCATGCGTCAAGTTCAAGAGTGTAGACTTTACCACAAAAAGTCTGGGGACCTACCAGTATTACGAGAACATTTAGTAGGATAGTTCCTGCAGTAATACATAGCACGTGGGCTAGAATAGGAGGTACCAGACATCCCTTTTGCTGGGCCTGGGTGCCCAAAGCGTGTTTACCTGGGCCCATCAAAGCTGGGGTGATGGTAGCCCCAGGAAAGAGAGGCAGAAGTTCAGGAGACAGAGGTTAATTTTCCTACTCTCTGTTCTGACCTCCATGCCCTCCTTGGCTAGACCAGACTAGAAAATCTGAAGTTAACACAGGGCAACCAACTAGGGTAACCATAGAATAGTAGACCGAGTATTTCTCCCATTTTTTATCCTGAAATAGACACAAGGCATTCGAAGAGCTCAGCTTCTTAAGGAGAACTTTGGAACATCTTATTGCATTATGAGCACACCCTTGGCACACGTGTTCTCCATGCTTGTTACAGTTTTATATTCGAGCGGGGCAGGGTAGGTATGGTGAGCAGATCTATATCACAGGATATAATTGTGAACTAATGAGACTAAACATTCTGTTTATGTATGAGGGTTGGTATAATGTTTTATATACTTTTCAAACATGTTGTTCCACAAATTATCTCATTTTGATCTTTACAACATGCCTGTGAGTATGCAAGACATGTAATACTATGTCTGCTGATGATGAGAGAAAATGAAGCTTGGAGAGTTCAAAGATCTCCCGGGTTAAAACAAGAGCCAGACCCTGCTACGTAAGGCTTCCCAACTCCTCCCCTTCCCAGACATTTGCTCAGATGCCCTAATAAGGCTCAGAGAGTCTAAAAAAACTGGTGATGGACAAGATCATTGGTTGACCAAAAATAGGTGAGATCTATGAGAAAGGCAGAGGGGTATCTCTTCTCTTTAGTTGCTGATTGATGGGTTCCAGCAAGTTCTCAGGTATGTCAAGGGCTGAACAGAGTTAGGAAAACCTCAAAGGGAGCCCGCAGGTGGGAATGGACCCAAGACCAGACTACCTTCAAGCTCTCCTTCCCCATGTTGGTGGGAACAGGAAACCAGCTCTGCCTAAGAACCTCCGACCCTAGCACTTCTAGTGCTTGGGATTCTGGCCCACCTCTGTGTAGATGGGGAGATACCACCAACATCAGACTGTATTATCTTTATTTGTGAATGGCAACAGCTCTTGGAGAAAACGCCATGCTACCAATCACAATATTTGCTTAAAGATGTGCTCACACTAAATTCAGCACAGAGAAGATGAACACGGGGATGTAACGCTATATTACACATCTTGGTAAATTAAAGAAACAGCACAGTTTTTCTGGGGACAGTGTGAAAATATATTTACTGCTAAAGTTCCTTCTGCTTGTGCTTTTTGGATTTGATTGTAATCAATACACTATATCCTCAAAAGTGCTAAAGCTAGTATTTCCTTAAGCCAACTTAAACTTAACCTCAAAATTTGAAAATTTCATAAGCCTACCATGGATATTGAAATGACTTCCCAACGAATGTGTTTTTCCTAGAGCTCCTACACACCATCAGTGGATGGGAGGTTCAGCATGCTGGTCTTCAGCTCTCCATCTCTGCCCTGAATCCAGTTCCTCTATTACCACCATCACTACCTCACCCCTTGTTTCGTGCCTTTTCAAAAACACTTTCATAAAGATTCCCTTGCTGTCTTCCAGTAATCCTGTGAGACAGGCATTCCTCTAAGGGCACTCAGAGGTTCCACTATAATTTACGTATTTTTATACCCATCTCACCCTGTTGGCATGGTAAACTCAACTTCATTCATTTCTATACCTCTAGTGTTAAACTCTTGTGTAATACAAAAATATTTTACATGCAGTTGGAGGAAGAAATGGAGAAAGGAAGGAAAAGATAATAGGTAGATATGCCCAGTTTACAAACACACACCGAAAACTTAAGTGGCCTGACCTTGGTGGTCACACTGCAGTACAGCAGCAGACTTAGCTGTCGCCTCAAGAGCTCTGACCCACAGTCAGTTCCACGGTATTAATCCCAAACTCTGCTGCCAACAGAGTTTGGAGAATTCTAGCTCCTTCCCAGTGATGGGCAGAGAGAATGGAGCGTTTATAGGAGGCCCTGTTTCATCTCCCCTATGACTTTGCCAGGGCAGAAGGAATGGGTTTCTCACTCGGCCCCTTGTACATCTCTCTCTGCCCAGGCTCTGCCCTCAGATCATTTGTTACATTTCTGAATCCCTCACAAAGATCTTCAGTGCCCTGCCGTCAGGACACAGCATTCAACCAGTGCTTAGTAAATGGATAAATAGGGAGACAGAAGAAAGAAGGCAGAGGTGAAAAAAAAAACACCCAATGTACCTTTAGTTTATTTATCAAACAAGCATTAGTAAGATAACATCCAAGATACCTTACGAAGTAATACTGCCAAGAAAGCCACGGAGGAACAGTGCACAAGTTGTGTTTCAGAGCAAAGCACAGACCTAAGCTATGCTATACTTTATTTCAGTATTAAATATACATTTTTAGAAGATAACAGAAGCAGAGATATGGAAAGCAAACCCTCAAAAACATGAAAGCAGGAGTTAAAAATGATGATGCCTTTTCTGCCAATGGACCATGAACCTCTCCTTCCATATACACATATTCCATCCCACTGGCACCCAGATCATAGGGGACCAGGTTAATATTCATAGGGTTCCTGAGAAGAGACACAGTACAAAGCTCTACAAACATGAACACACAGACTTTGACCAATTCTATGGCTTCCCGGCCCTTGGATTTCAGGACCCAGTAAAATCCCACTGTTGGAGGTAGGGGAGAACGAGCTTCTGATATAAGGTTAGTTTATTTTTTTCAAAAAAAATATTTTATTTTATCACTGCAGTAAAAATTCATATTAATTTAAAAATTAGGAATGACATGATCTCAGAGGGGGGAAAAAGATTTCTTTTATCCCAGCCAGCGTGATTCAGTGGTTGAGCATTGTATGATCCAGGCGATTGCAGTTCAGTTCCTCATCGGAGTACATGCTTAGGTTGTGGGCTCAGTCCTCAGTAGGTGGGGTGCAGGAGGCAGCCGATCAATGACTCTCTCATCATTGATGTTTCTACATCTCTCTCTTTCTCTCCCTTCTTCTCTCTGAAATCAATGAAGATATATATATATTTTTTAAAGATTTCTTTTAAGTTGTATAAATTTCGCTGTATGAAAATCACTTGACTGTTCTCAGTTTCCTGTTTCCCTGCAGATTGCTGTAAACCCCATCAGGGATCTGCACCAGTCCATCCTCCAGAGCCAGATGACAATTTACAAACAGCTTCAGATCATCACATCCTAGGATATTTAAAGGACAGGCAAATAGAAGCAACATTACAAAGTGGGGAGTAAGTCGGTGGGTGCTACAAAAACAGTGGACTCATGGGATTTATTTTCTCTAGAGTATTAGAGATTAGTAATCCAATAATTGAGCCTGTGAATGACAGAGCTGTGAAAGGTGGAGTAGCAGCCATGGGCTTTCTATGCAACTCAGTGGCATGAGACCCACCACCAGGATCAACCAGGGCATCATTGTCAACCTTCACACTCAGGGTATCCTCACAAACGTTAAGCCTGTGCCAGAGCGAGGAGAGCCTCACTCTCCTGCCTTCGATCTCCTTCCAGTTCTCTGGAAGCCCGTGGGCAAGACAGTCCAGTGATGCATATTAGTCTCCAGGGCCCAGAGCACAGCAGAGAAAGATGGGTAGTGAATCTGGAAGACAGCTAGGACAACTAGTAGTTTTCAGACTGCACTTCTTAAGAACAAAATCCTTATATCAAATGAAATAAAAGTACATGACCCAGCACCCCGATCAGATGAGTGCAGAGCTTGCTCAGCAGAGGAAGGGCCAGTGCGCCATGCTCTCCCCACCCTCTGACCCCTGCGGCAGCACCTTCCCCAGCGCCCCCAACTCCACCTCTGCCGAACTTCAGGCATGCTTGAAAAATAAACTTGCAAACCACTAACACACAGGATTGTCAGATAAAATATGGGACATCCTTCAGTTAAATTTGAATCACAGATATACAACAAATATTTCATTGGACATATTTAAACTACATTCTATTGGCTGTGTATCTGATATTCAAATTTATCTGGGAATCCAGTTATTTTTATTTGCTAATTCTGGCAACCTAGTAATTCATAACATTATTTAGCACAGATCTGAAAGGGCAGGACATAGAAGAGTCAAGTTTTTATAAAGGGGACAGACGATAAAGCTGAAAGTAGAAGAGAAATCAAAAAGGTAACCTAAAAAGACTTGAAAAGAGGCTTCATCTAGTTCATGATTTCGTTCAAGAGTGGCTATGAAAAGACCACAGTAGCTTCCCCCACCCCCACCCCCACCCCCACCCTAAACAGCATCTTTCTTGTATCTCCCAATGTCCTATGCATAGCCTGTTTGCTCTTTTAAAAGTTGAAAATACCAAGGCGCCCCACAGGAGGAGAGAGAGGGCCATGAAGCATTGCTATCAACGCCCTCAAATCCTGGCTTCTCGAAAGCTCCCAATCTGGGACATTTGGTTGTTTTCAGAGGCAGAAAATGTTCCTCATCCAATTAAATAAAATGAAGCGGGAGCCAGGTGGAATGCTTCCAGTTAAATACTTGCTCCTCTTATCTTCTCGTTCACACCCTTCCCCTCATTATCACAACAGAGCACATCAAGCGCACCCTCCGTTTCTAATGAAGATGTTCCCACTGTATTCCTAATGAAAACAGCGCACACATAATAGCCCCTTTCCTTTATGAAAGATATGAGTGACACGGAGGCCCCAAAGTTGCCTGGAAAAGCTGGCACGCTGCTCAGGTCCCTTCATGAACTCCTGCTCATAGTGAAGAGAGAAACACATAGGATGTCTGAAAAGGCCTTTATTAGAAATTCATTTTGGCAGACGTCATGTCTGATCCCAATTTATAAAAAAAAAAATTAAGAGTCATAAAGAAATTATGTTCAGCCCCAGCCGGTTTGGCTCAGTGGTTAGAGCATCGGCCTGCAGACTGAAGGGTCCTGGGTTCGATTCCACCCAAGGGCACATACCTCTGTTGCAGGCTCGATCCCCAGCCCCGGTCAGGGCACGTGTGGGAGGCAACTAATTGATGTGTCTCTCTCACATCCATGTTTCTCTCCTTCTCGCCCTTCCGCTCTCTCTGAAAAGCAATGGAGAAAATATCCTTGGATAAAAAAAAGAAGAAAAAAATTATGTTCAGACTCATTAGAAGCTAAATAGAAAATACACAGTCAGAGCAGGTTATCAAAATCTGTACCTTTAGGAATCCCTAACCGGTTCAGTTTGTTGGCTTGAAAATTGAAGCCAACGTTGCGTTGATTCAAAAAAGGAAAACAAATTGGAAGAAACAACCCAAAGTATTGCTGATTTATGAGCAATGTGATTTATTATAAGAAAAGCCAAGCCTGAAATACTCTGTGGCTCTTACTTGTGAAACAAAATGTTACCTGTGCAGAGAAACAGAAGAGAACCCTTATAGAATGAATGATTCATTTGCAAGTAGGTTTTTTTTGATTCAATGATGGAAACGATTGGGACATATGTGGGAGGTGGAAGCATGTGAAGCAATCTCATTTTATCCTATTTTTAGAATAGGAGTGGAAATCACTCGGAGAGATGGGAAGAAGCCAGAGTACAGTTTTGCTCTGACTGCTTGCTGAGTGACTGTACTACTTACTGTACTATTCTAGGTTACTTAGAAATTGCTCTCCTCCAAATGGACCTGGAAATATTTTTCCTGATGTTATAAAATATTCACTTCAAAAATAAATATTAAAGTCTGATATTTGCTTTTTAGATATTTTGGAGAAACTCTATCTACACCTATCTATGTATCTACATCTCCAAAATATCCAGTATCGCCAAACCAGAGAGATAGACAGATACATAGATACATAGATATATCTAAAGAAACATTCTTCATTTAATGATAAATGAAGGAGCCTCAAAATTTCTAAATAATAAGGAATTTTAAGTTGTGACATTCACCTTATATTCACTAATCCACCAGCCAAGTCTATTTGGCTTTTTAATGTCCTTACTGTGAAAAAGATTTTCTCTCTTTGTTTTTTAGTACATG